>NC_133658.1:569987774-570287774 GCF_037893015.1 Macrotis lagotis
AGATTGAGGCTAATTATTCAGGCTAAACCCATACAAAGCTCATTTGTTTGTACATAATAAAAGAGGATAGCAAACTTTACTATACTCTAAATTTCAAAATTCTGGTTGTCTCACCCCAGTTACAGCCCTAAATCTAGATCATAATCTTCTCCAAAGAATTTTTGGGACAACTGACTTCTGGAATGCCTTGTATAGCCTACACTTTTGCTTTAGTGTTGTGATGTATCATTTTATGTAATCCCTCTCCTTTTGATTATATACCCTATAGTTCACTCTAGATATTTATGTGATTTAAAAAAAAAATCTTGTTTCTGAATTGCCTTGGATTATTTGAGTGTTCCATTGATTAAGCACTGACACACAGATGACTGAACTCCTTAAATCATGAGAAAGCACCATACAGGTAGCTCCAGGGACTCGGGAAAATGTCCCTTGTATGTATAACAATACAGAGAGCTAGAAGCCTCTTGAAGTCAAGTACTATCTGGCTTGCTAGATTGTTTTGATTTCCCCAAGACTTAGTACAGTGTCTGGTACATAGGAAGCATTTTTTTTCATTCATTTAGAGACCTAAACAGATTGGAAACAAATTCAGGTTCAATCCTGATGGTAGAGTCATGGGCTCTTTCTTCAATCTGCAGATCAAGTCCCTATAAACAAAAGTCATATTCAGGCCCCAGGATCTGAGGACCTGTGAGCTGTCCATATAAGCTGAATGAAATCCCATTCAAGACAAGTGCTCAGCCTGTGAAGTGGCCTACAGCATCAGCTTACCATTCATCTTCCCCAACTAGAGAGGCACAAAGGAATGAGCTATGAAAGGGAACCTTAGTCAAAGGAAAGGCTACTTTAAGCCTGGAGCTTGTGGAAACAGACCCTGGTGACAGAAGTGGGGTCAGCAAAGAGCACAACAAAGAATTGAAATAAAGAAAATGTGTTTTACTAAGTATCTTGGGTTCTGAGATAAAGTTGCTATGGTTGATAAAAGAGGGCATTTTTTTTGGTCTCTTTTTTTTTAAATGGGAAAATATCTCCCATTACACACACTTGGCCAGGTCCCTGGGCTGCCTTCTGTCTATAGCTCCAATGAAAACAAGTTACTGAATGAAAGTAAGACAAAAGGTGAGGTCAAAAGGGAAAAAAGGCAATAGGAGAGAGAGTGAAAAGAGAGTGAGCAAGCTGAGAAATAGTGTTGGGACTGATTCTACATATAAGCTTCAAAAAAAAATTTCCACTGTAGAACAGGGCTATATTAGAGGCCCCCAGAATGGATCATATACATTTTTGATTCCCATTGCTTCCCAGGTCCCTTCATCAGCAGAAGAGACAGCATAATCTGTGACTTATGGGCAATCAAAATAGGGGGGAAAAGCTGTCTAGTCAAGGAAGTGTATGGGAAAATTACATGGGCATCTTAGTTGAATAACATGGAAATGAAAATTGAGGGAGAGGAAGGGTAGTATGGACCTCATCACTCATTTTCCTGACTTAGCAAGCAAAAAAATATGTATCCTGAATGACTGGACCTCCTTCTTCCCTTTTCTCTAGACCTCCATACCCACTTCCTATTCTTTTGATGTAGTGCTATAAAAGTCAGTACATGAATATTAGGGAAAGGAAACTGAATACAGTAGGATTTATAATTTCACATTGACTTTTTCCTATAATGAGAGTTGGAGACTTTGAAATTAAGTCTGCATTTCTCCTGACTGATTAGAGTTATTTCTTGTCACCAGTAATTTTTTTTTTTTTTTGGTTCCAAAGACCAATTGCAGAACTTGACGTCCTAGGAGGCTGGTTCTAGTGCATCCGGGAATATCAGAAGTCATCTGGTCCAAATCTATTTATTTTAGATTAGTAAACTGAAACCCACAGACAGTAAGTGCTATGTCCAAAATCATACGTGAAACAAACCTCAAAGGTGAGATTTGAACCTAAGACCTCTGATTCAAGAACCGATGATATCTTGCCTGCATCACTACTTCTCTGTAGTTCTCAGATTAAGTGAATTTTAATTTCCACATTTTCACTACTCTGCTCCACTATACTTTCCCAAAAGTTAATGGGCTAGATAAACCTTCTATATATAAGTTTGCAAACATCAGTTTTTTCCTTTTCTTTATAGATGAGGAAACTGATACCCAGAAGTGAAAAGACTTGCTCAAGATCAAGTAACTATGGTATGACAGTTAGTCTCCAAATTCTACTATACCATACTGCTTTACTACAGTTAATTTAGCATATAATTTATAAAAATCTTCATGAAGTTTGGAAAACCTGAGTGTAAATCCAACCCCAGTCACTTAGTATAATTGTGTGACCCTGGGTAAGTTGCTTAACTTTTGTTTGCCATAATCCATTGGAGAAAGAAAGGACAAACCACTCCAGTTTCTTTGCCAAGGGAAAAAAAAACATGGATGACTTTGGTGTGCTATGGTTCATGGGATCAAGGAGAACTGGACAGAACTGAATAAATGAAGAGCAATCAACAATTTTGAACCACAAGGAAGAGAAGAAATTTGCTGAGAGTTAGGGATTTACAAGGATACAATCATTGACATAGTTGATATATAGTCCAAGCTTAGACTAATCACAGATATATAAGACATCACAGAATCACTAGTTATTATAACCAGATGTAATCTTAGAAATTATTCTGGACCTGAGATATGATAAATGACTGATGACAAATCAAGCAACCCTAAAGAATTATACTATCAGAAAAAAGATACGGAGCTTTGAGTTTAAAATCATCCATTGTTTGCTTGAATAAGAAGATATCTGGATGTGGGATATTCAACATGTGCTCTGAGGCTATTTTGTCTTTAGACAGTTCCAATGGTAACACATGAAATCTCTTTGACCTCATTGCTTCCAGTGATATTTGATATTCTGGAAACCAGGTGAGTCCCTCAAAGGGAGAGTTGAGAGTATAATAAGCCAACAGTACAATCAGGTAGGAACAAGGATGTCTCAATTAAGATATCCAAGGCTCCTGTCTCTTATTTATCCTTTTATTCACTAACATAGTCTAGACAATTAATTGTTCCAGTGACCTCATCACCTCACAGATGAACTGAAATTTCTATGTCTAGCTTTTCTCCCCTATAACATTTATGACTTGCCATAGCCAGATTAAAAACCATTTTCATCACTTCACTCTCATATTCATGAATCAAAAACTGCATTTGAATTAAATCTAAATATGTTTCCTTCTCCCTGATTTACCTATACTTTATTCAAACCTGTTTGGCTTCACTACCCATCTACTTAAAATGTTTCACTATAATCTTACACAAACCTCTATTCTAGTTAGGTTAATTTATTGATTGCCTCAAGATGTTTCATGTACATTTCCTCCCTCAATGTCATGGTTCCTATTTTCCCCTCCAATTGAATCACTTATCTTTCCATTCATTCCACCAATCTAAATCTTAATATTTTCAAAGAAAATATCATTAAGTTTATTCTAAATCCATTCAAGTGATTCCAACCTACACTAATTTCCATGAGTTTGTAGTATTTCAACATAGGTATAAAACAGAGATCATATAATCTCTTGAGAAGTGAAAAAAAAATAATTCCTAGGCCAATGGTACAGAGATATGTGTAACAATGACTCCAGCTTTTACTATTTTTCATATGTCTATAGTATTTCAGTGTAGGAAAAAGTACAGAGATCATATAATCTCTTGAGAAGTGAGAAGTGTTTAATTCCCAGACCAAAGTTACACAGATAGAAAATAAAAGAATAAATATTGGAACTCATGTCATCTGGTTTAAAATTCAGTGTTTTTTTTCCTTCTATAGGTTATAATTACCTCCTTCTCTGAATCAAAAAAAAATCGATAGTGCATACCATACAATAACACCTTCAATCCAAAAATATTCTATCAATCTCTAATGGTTTATGTGTTTTTCATATTTCTTCAGCTAGATTTTACCTGTCTTGAGGAAAAGGGCTATACCTTTTTCCTTAAAGATGATACTACAATTTAGGATAAATAATTAGCACTCTATATATTTGTAAATTGATTTGTAATGTGGGAAAATAGTTGAGGCAGCTAGATGGTAAAGTCCATAGAATGATGGATTTTAATTTAATTAAATTTAAATTTAAATGAGCCAGGAATTTAAATCCTGACTCAGACAACCAACTTTGTTAATCTTCCTGTGATGTTATGAAGATAGAATAAGATAATATTGTGAAGTGCTATGTAAATCTTCTATTTAAAACTATATACAATAATAGCCATTATTATTTAAATAAGTTTCTTTTAATCTTTATTCTTGTTATTGTCATAGAAATAGACATTGGTATAAATCATGATACACAATAACTCCCTAGTTCAGATTATCCAAGAATTCTCCTTTTGCTGCCTCCTACTTACCTTATATCATAGTCATAGCATCTTCCTTCTGCTTCTAGAAGGAAGACCATGGTGTGGCTATATGATCTTGGAAAATCAGCTACATGATGGCACTTTTTGAAACCCCAGTGAATCAGTATAAGTTGGCAAGATATCATGTCTTCTTACATGTTTACTAAGTTGTCAAACACAGAGTTCTTAACCTCACAGATCACTTTGTTGATCTTTTAAAGCCAAGAGACTTCTTCTCAGAATAATGTGATAAATGAAGTAAGTTAGAGGGTGAAAATATTTTCAAACTATACAAGTTGAGTTACTTACTTAAATCTGTCCATGGAAGACTGCATTTTCTAGTAGATAAAGTTTTTATGAGATTTATCTCCATTCTGGGTGTGCTTACACTTTGAAAAATTTTACTGTTGGGGGTGGCTAGGTGGCATAGTGGATAAAGCACCGGCCCTGGAGTCAGGAGTACCTGGGTTCAAATCTGGTGTCAGACACTTAATAATTACCTAGCTGTGTGGCCTTGGGCAAACAAGCCACTTAACGCCATTTGCCTTACAAAAAAACCTAAAATAAAAGAAAAAAGTTTACCATTAAACATTTGTTTTCCCTTTATAGCTATGGTTATTTTTGCAACTTATTACTCAATATCTATCATATTCATATTGGTATTACCATTCACCGTGTATTCATACTCTTTCTTTGTAACTCCTTTCCTTATTACACTAGTGTAGAAAAGTGCAGATACAAATTACTAGACTTATGAACGGGGCAACCATGTGGAGAGTCCCTATACACTTTCTCATTTGCTTTCTCTTTTCCCTCCCCTTCTCATTTCACCCAAGTGGATTTGTTGAAGTCCTGAAACAATTCCAACAAGGTCACACTATTTGATTCTGCTGTCAGTTTAAATTATGTCACAGCATTTATAACTAAATAAAAATACAAAAGAATAAAAATAATGGAGGGATATGACTGGATTCTGCAGCAGGTTAAGGTATAACATTTCAGTTGGCCAACTTGAACTGTCTTCACTCTAGCTTTCTCCAAATAATCTCTAGATTTTAATTATTATATGTTATTCATTCTAAATGAATTAATCAAAAGGATATGTGAACATCAGTCTATAGTTAGTATAAGCCATCTCTTTCAAAATGGTTTACCTCCCTAGATTTGAAGCCAGGAAGAATAGTTCCTTGGTCTCCATCTGAGAACATTGGCCTCATTCTATAGAATAAATTGAGAACCAGAGAGGTCAGTGACTCACAAAGTCAGAAGGCTAATAAGCATCACAGGTAGGATTCTAACATGTTGAGCGAAAAATAAAATTTAAAATAGACCACAAACATTTCTATGATTAGTGTGTTTATTTTTTCTACTATTTTCACTTCTGACATTTCAAGGATAGGTATCAAAATGATTAAATGCTATCAGAGAGAATGTTTGTAGGATAGTTTCTTTTTTCTGTATCAACCAAATATCAATATGATGCAGGTTTTTTTGCTATATTTTGTTACATTTTGTTTTTTAACCATCTCTTTTTGTTGGATCTCCCATCTTTTATTGCATTTAAGAATCCCAGAGAACATTTAGCTTTTGTCATCAGGGTAAGAATTTGGTGAGTTGTGGTTTAATGATAAGGGCTCATGACCTTATTACTCTTTTTATCTAACCTGATACCTCACGGTGGAATGTAAATACTCTTGGAAAACTGTGCCACTGGATTTTCAGCTCTATAAAGTTAAGTATACTGATGAGGGCCCAAGTGTCATCTTCACAATATATTGTACCCTGTCTAAGAATAAGTATACCTATACACAAAAAACTTTGTCCAATTTGGTGATGAAATTTTTTGATACATTACATTATCACATGTCTCCATCAGCAAAATGCCTATTAGTATTAGTATTTAAATGAGTGATTTTGAAGTCATTAATTATAATAGTGCTGCTAAAAAATGTCTCTGAGGGGTTTCCATGTGATCTGTGGGTTGATCTATGAATATTTAAACTATAACATTTTGTACTTATGTTTTAGCTTACTAATTGTTTATTTCTATCTCATCAAGAGAAATCACATTGTTCTTAATTATGAGGAAATTGTTTCCCCCAGAGGCAGGTGAGGACATTAGGGAGAGGTGCTATGGAAATAATAATTTATAATAATAATAACTTATTGATTACTATTTGAGAACATGATGAGGGACCAGAAAATACTTTCAGTTGCTTTTTTTCAGAAAGTGTATTGGTTAAAAAAGTCTATCCACTTTTGCTCAATCTTTTTTGCAACTATTCACAAACACTTAATTGCATAGCAACTAATTTAAATTAAGGTTAATTTCTGTATAGTTAGGGCACACAACTACAGTACCTATGCTCAGTTGAGTCAAGCCAGGCCCTGTCCTGATTAGCTTCATATAATGTCCAAATGGAATAACTAAAATTCTAAATTCAAAAGTCTGAAAAGGGTATTTGATGTTTATACTGTGGAATAATAAAAGCGACAACAAAATCTTTACATTAATTCAGCCAGCATCTATTCTGTGGAATGGTCAGTAGTTGGAAAGACGCCATGGTGTAGTAGAATTGGAATAGTCACTTGTTACACTGACAGTACCCTTTGGGGTAATAATATGGGAAATGTTTGTTGTTATATGGTCCCCCACTGGAGCTGTAACAATAGAATAGTGTTATTATACCCAGAATCCCCTCTGTGGCAATAACCAAAGAAATGCTGACTTTCCCACCACCTCTACTCCCTCACTCCCATGTGTAGTTGTAACACATAATGGTCACTTACTATGCTACGCCTTCAACCCCTTTTGGATCACTAAAAGTAACTATCTTTGTCTCATTTAAACTAAAAGACTCCCCAAAATAAGCTCAGGGAAAGAAGAGAGCTACATGAATACTCACTACTCCAACTTTGTCTGAAAATTGCTGTGCTTCTTAATAAATTCTTAATAAATTTTATCCTGCTCCTGATCTTCTTTGAAGAATCCTATCCATTCTCTCCCTCTCATCCAAATTTCAAATAAACCTGTGTTTTTTTAATTTTAGGAAATAAACAATATAAACCACGCACATTTTCTAATCCAAAGTGAAGATAAGGAAGTAGACAAATGAAAGCCTTTGAAACTGGAACATTAATTTTCATATAAATCCAGCCAGAATTAGTAGTTAATTTATTTACTTAGACAACTTGTCAATTAAACTACTTAGAGGGAAAGAGTTAGCATGGATAAATGTAGAAGTATCATGTCAAATTAAACTTCTTTTTTTTCCCTCTTAATCAGAACCAGTAGACAGACTAGGAAAATATCATATAAAATGCACTTAGATTCAGAAAGGAAACACTCACTGTTTCTTATGATTCGTGAACTATTTGATATCAAGGACTGCCTTTTGACTTTCTTTTAATCCACAGCACTTAGTATAATGTCTGGTATATAAAGAAGTTTAAAATTTTTTATTAATTGTAAGGCACATCCATCCCCTTATATATAAGATGAAACAATGTGAACTAGAGGACAGTATGGTTATGTGGATTTGGGATTAGTTGGATGACAGGGTGTCCAAAGTGTTGATTAATTGATCAATATCATCCTCAATGAGATCTCTAATGGAACACCCCAAACATCTGTCTTTGGTCCTATCCTGTTCAAAATTTCAATTATTTAGGTGAGTCTTATTGAATTTTCTGGAACTAATAAATAAGACAGTGAATAAAAGAATTGGTATGGTAGTGAATCTCAATAAACTAAAACAATATATTAAATGTAATCAGAGGGGATTTAACAGGGATAAATGTGACCTTCCTAACTTAGATTAAATATATTCCATTTGCTTATTTCAGGATCAAAGAAATATGACTAAAAAGGAGGAACTATACTAGAAACCCAATAAAACTGAAAGCATCATGTAGCAGCAACTTCCAACAAAATAAACTATCATCAGCAACAACATTTAGTTGCATTAATTCCTATATCGAGAATGTGGGAACTACTAGTCTCATATATACTTTGATTTGGATGGACCGATTTAATTTTATTCAATTATGTGTGGCATATTTTATGATGGACGATGGAAAAATTCTAACATTAAATGAAACGTGGCCATGATAGTCTAGGGCAGGGTACCTGGATATATACAAAGCAGTTAAAGGGATTTAAGTTGTTTAACCTATAGAAAGGAAGAATTAAACTGGTTAGGCCTTTTGCCCTTAAGTTTGAAGGATTATATGGAATAATGATTAGAATTCTTATTAAGATTAAATAGTAAAGTTGCAGGGGATTTGGGGAAAAGTTGATTTTGCAGGGGGTGTGGGGAAAATTTGATTTTGGCCAAGAATGGGGGGGGGAACCTTCCTAAGCAATTAGGACTTTCAATTCTAGGACTGCATTAAGTGGTAGTGAGTTCCCTATCAATTAGGGAGCTATATGAGTACTCTCTGGGGATATCATCATCAAGTTTTCATATTTAATTAAAGAATTAAATAAATTTATTTCAAAGTCTCCTCCTATTATAAGAATTTTCATTTTACAGCATTCTTTAAAAAATAAAAGTGTATAAGACAGTTACAAATATTATTGTCCCTATTTTGTGTTGATAAAACTCTCAGATAGATTGGGCAACTCATCTACATTTGAAACAAATGTCAAGACAGGACTTGAACTACTCATTCTTCTGACTTTAAGTTCAATGTGCATTCTGTTATAAACCATTAACTTTTTAAAACCCAAGTAATGTATTTTTTGAAATATACTTTTCATATTCATGTTATAGATCATAATTTATAATATGTTTCTATTAGAAAATATAATCCTATGTCTTACTTTAGAGGTTAAGAAAACATTCCTGCCTGCTTATTCTTCAGGCAAAGTCAGCATTTTTTTCAATATAAATCCTCCTTACTATGTTGTCTTGCATTTAAACTCCTACTTATGCTCTGGAATAAATTATGGTAATAGTGACTCCTGAACTCCTAAGGTCAGAAGCCAGACTAGCGCAGTTTTGAGAGTAGCCAGGAATACCTCAGAAAACATGACTTCCTGAAATTTAGGCCAATAGCAACAACTGCCATTTATCTATGAGATATTGGTAAACTCTGATATATCTAGAACTACTCCAGGCCTTTGTGGGAAGTGGTTATTAGAAATAGATAAGAATAGGTAATAATAATAATAATAATAATGATAATGATAATAATAATAAGGAAATTCTCATTACATTTTAAATTTCATGAAATGTTTATATGCAATATATCTATTTTTAAAAATTTGCTCAGCATTTTCAAAAATTAAATAGTATACATATTATTATAATCATTTTACAGATGATGAAAGTTATTAACAAAAAGGTTAAATATATAGACCTTTTTTCTATATATGTAATATTTAGATATTTGATATATAAAAAGTATTTTCAGAAAACTTATCTATGGAATTTTTTTTTCTCATTCACAATTGAATGTCTGTTTTAAAAATCTGTGTGTCTGCAGTACTAGGCACAATGCTTTCTTGTATTTTTTCCTCTTTCTCTGAGTTGCACTGATTTTTAGATTCAATGATTGACTGACATTTTAACAATGAATTTGTTGATCTTCCCTTTTTCTACTTTGTTAATATATTTTTAGAAATCTACATTGTCTCTGAGAGATACTTTAACTGCAATCAATCCCATAATCTTTGGTAAGTTATTGTTATTATCTTATTTAACATTATTATTCATTGTTTCTATTCTTCACGCAACTACCACCACATTATTTAGAACTGGTGATAGCATTTGACTCTCAAATTTGTAGCTTTTCTTCAACTTCCATTTATTGATTACTATTTAAATTGAAAATGAATTTAGAGTCAGGAATAGCCAAATTTTTATATTAACACACTTAAACACATTTTTGCTTCCTTCTCTTTCTACTTTTAACATTTTGTGTTCATTAAATCCATATTTGTGGATATTTGACAAATTTTAGATCCTGACTCCAGGGCTGGTGCTCTATCCACTGCCACCTAGCCTCCCCCACTTCAACTATTTTATAGGTGTGATTTCTGGTTAATCAATTAACCAATCAATGGCTCAATTTACTCATTGATAAACTGTTGATTACAATGTCCATATTACCATATGAAAGAACCAATTTGTCTTTTTAAAAATTTTAATTAACATAGAAAAATGAGTTGAACTATGATTCAACTTCAGCAAGATAGACTTTCCAATATCATTTCCTTAACATGTAAAACTGTAAAGAATTTTGACTTTGAAATTTTGAATTCTTTTGTGTCTTCTAGGGCCACTTAATTATGTGAACTGACACTTTCAAGAAAGTGCTATTAAAGACAACTAAGACAGAGTTTTAATATGTCATATTCATTAGGGATCAAAACAACCAACATTTTGCATACTTTAAACCACTACAATGGAAATAAGCTGCCCTATTACCTGTCCATCTCAAAGTCTATAAATTATGTGTTTATATTTAAAAAATTCTTCACTGATTATGAAAGTGTCCCATAGTGTCCACTGTTGTCAGGATTTGGGGACCTTTTCAAATTAGGGCACTTTATTTTTGTGAAAAAGAAAGAAAAACTCTATTTGTATATAGTATGTTAAATGTATTTCTGGGTATATGTATGTGTATTATACAGATTAAGATTTCAGTGGCATTTTAGATTTTTGCTGTTTAAAGGAAACTCCTATATTATCTTCTACATCTAAAATGTTGATAGTTTATATTAAATTTTGAGTCATTACTTCCTCTATAAGGTGAAATGCATGTGATTTTAAAAAAATTATGACTTGTTTAAATGAAAGAGAAATCTAATGAAGAAAACATATAATACATATATTAACAAAAAAATAAAGCAAACTGGATATAAATAGACAAGCATCATTATCATACATAATATATATATATTCAGGTATATATGTATATGTATATATATTATCCTGATCACATTTATTACTTATTAAATAGGTACTACCCCTTAGTCTCAAAAAGTGGAAGATTCTATACTGAAAAATCTATGATTTTTGAATTAATATCTTATAGATTTAATATGTTTATCTTGTGTGTGTATATATACACATATTTATATTTCTGTGTAACAAGATATGTAAGAAGTATTGAGAGTTTGATTCCCTACCACCACAATAAAGTGAAAATTGCAATAAAGTGAATCATACATTTTTGTTGTCTCAGTACAAATAAAAATATCATTTTGCACAATTTGTTGTAATTCAATTGTTTTATTTTTATACATCTTCATGACTTGACTAAGATACTGGAGAATCTGCCAATTTTTCTCCTGTTCATTTTATGGATGACAAGTTTAAATGATTTGCCCAAAGTCACAAAACTAATAAATGTCTGAGGCTATGAACTCAGGAAGATGAGTCTTCTTGACTCTAGGCCTAGCAATCTTTCCACTGCTCAAACTAGCTTTCCTCCATGTTTACATTGCATTGTAGTCTATTTAGTCTGCAACAGTATTGTATTAAAAAACGAAAACGATTCTATACTTTAATTAAAAGTATTGCTAAAAATGCTCTCCATCATTTGATAATTCAGTTATGTTTTTTTTTGACTGGTGGGGGGGTATTGCTTCAATATTGATGACTGCTAACTGATCAGGGTGGTGATTACTAAAGGTTAGAATGGTTGTTACAATTTCTTAAGACAGTGAAGTTTGCTGTATTGATTGAGTCTTCCTTTCACTTGAATATTCAGACACTATTTTAGGGTTATTAATTGACTTAATTTCAATATTGTTGTGCCCCAGGGCTGAAAATAAGTGGAGTAGTCAGAAAATAAAATCTATAAATTAAGTTTATAGTCTTTTATGGGTGGGGTTCTTGAAGACCCCAGATAATTATAACAGTAACATCAAAGATCATCATAGATCACCTGTTATGGGAGATATAATAATAATGAAAACTTTTGAAATATTTTGAGAATTACTTAACTGTGCCACAGAAACATAGTATGTAAAAATATTTTCAATTTTCCATGTTATTGGAAAAATTGTTTCAATAGACTTGATTAACAATGTTGCCACAAACCTTCCTAACTGCTGTTGTTCATCCTTCATTCTCAAAGAGGACCAAGGCCATCACAAGGATGATGCCTTGACTTACATGTGAAATGAATTAAAGTGAGTCAGAGCTACTGAAAGTAGTCAGACTCATTCTAATTGCTAAAAAATTAATATATAATAAATGTAATAAAGCAAATGTAATAAAGCAAAGCACAATAAAATGAGGTATTTCATATTTTATAGATCTATGTATATTTTCTAGTTCTCCTGTTTTGGGACTATAATGAATATAGAATTAAGGGGAACATTTAATTAGGATAGGACAGATTTTTTTCAGGTATCCTAGTGGAATAACTATAGTGTTTAACTTTCCTAGTATCTTACCTAAATTCTATCTATTATATACCACTTCTAAATATATTTTTTTCTAACTATTCCTTTCACCTTTTCAATATTCTGCTTCCCTCCTATTTCAATCAAGAATCACTAAACTATGGAATTCTTGTAGGACTAATTTTAATACTCCAGCTTAAGAAGTTACAGCTATGTTGAGGGTAGTTGTCCTGCCAGAATATTGATGCCCATGGACTAGGAGATGCTTGAAGAAGCAATATGTTTGTTTGTTTGTTTTAAGTTTTTGCAAGGCAAATGGGGTTAAGTGGCTTGCCCAGGGCCACACAGCTAGGTAATTATTAAGTGTCTGAGGTCTGATTTGAACTCAGGTCCTCCTGACTTCAGGGCCAGTGCTCTATCCACTGCACCACCTAACTGCCCCAAGAAGTAATACGTTAAATGAAAATGTTCTAGAAAAAGTCTGGTTAGAAAAGAAGGAAATAAGCATTTATCAAGTTCCTACTATGTTCTAGGCAATATGCTATCAGTATTGTCTCATTTGATTCTCAGTACAACCATTCAATGCAGGTACCAAGATTATTTGTATTTTATAACTTTTTTGTAAGGTTTTTGCAAGGCAATGATATTAAGTGACTTGCTCAAGGTCCCACAGCTAGGTCGTTAGTAAGTGTCTGAGACTGGATTTGAACCCAGGTCATCCTGACTCCAGGGTCATTGATCTATTCACTGCATCACCTAGCTGCCCCTGCATTTTATAATTGAGGGAACTGAGGTAAATTGAATAAAAGTGATTTCTCCAAGATTGTGAAGATAATCACTCTGAAGCTAAATTTGAACTCATCTTTTCTTGATTCTAGGCCCAACACTCTATTTACTATGCTACCCAACTGTCTCTGCAAGGACATGCAAATGAAAGCTATAGATTTAAGAAGAGGGAAAATACCCTAAGTAGAGAGGTCCTCTACAGAAGGGAGGTATAGGATAATATCTTAGATCTAAGAAAGCAGTCTTTTAAAAATCCAGGAAAGTCAATGAGGCAAGGAGGATCACATGGAATAGGAGTGGATTTATGAGTAGGGCAAGGTTATGACTGCTATACCTAGACTGTTTCTTTTGTATCCTCTTTTGAGTGGATTAAAGATATGTGTTGAATAATAATAAATAACTCAATAGTCTCTAGAAGATCACTTGTCAGAGGTGTTATAGAAGGAATACCTGCTCAGTTATGGATTAGATAATTTCAGTTGTTTGGTTCTATGCAATTTGGGATTTCCATAGAACTGAATTAAAACAAGAACATGGAGGGTTTTGGGATCATTGTAGGGGCATGGTTTCAGTTTTTGTAATAACCTCTTATTTAAAAAATAGAAATACAATTTTGATTGTATTATCGGAGAGTTGTTTTTTCATGGCATCTTTCAGTTTGTATTTGTAGCTTAAACTCTCAGGAAAGTAATCTATCTCTGGCTTTCCAAAAGCTCTTCCATTGGGTGCTAAATTTAATGGAACATAATTGGGTTAAATACCTAATGGAATATCATTTAATCTTAGGTTTTTCCCACAATAAAATAGACAAAATAAGTTCTTCTTCCCAGATCACAAAATACAGTTTGAAGATCTAGTTATGGAAATAGTGCTTTGAGCTCTTGGTACGCAGGTGCTCTACAGATAAAATATGCAGTTTTTATTTCTATGGGTCACTACTTCAGACAATGACTTTCACTTGCATTGTAAAGAGTTTAATTACTTTTTCTGAAATTTGAGGGTGTGGGGGGAGTCTGTTTTCCATTTGGATAGGGGCCAGGGCAGCATATCTAGCTGATATAAGCTGATTTATTCTGAGCAGTTCTCCCAAGCTAGTATCAGGAATGGTTTATAAATATCAGCTAACAGGCCTTTGAAGGTTTCTAAGAAATTAATTACAATATACTTTCAATTAATTGCCAAATTACTGAAGGAATTCCCCAGGAACCCACATTTTAAAACTTGTGATATTGCTGTGAGGAAGACATTGAAATATTCAGTTATAGAATCATCAATTTTGAGATAGATGGTTGATCATCTCTTTTTTTTAGGTTTTTGCAAGGTAAATAGGGTTAAGTGGGTTGCCCAAGGCCACACAGCTAGGTAATTATTGAGTGTCTGAGACCGGATTTGAACCCAGGTACTCCTGACTCCAGGGCTGGTGCTTTATCCACTATACCACCTAGCCACCCTGATGGATGATCATCTCATCCAACACCTTGAATTTATAGATAAGGAAATGGAGAAACAGAAAGGGGAAAATGACTTACCAAAGATCTAGTCAGAAGTAAGTAGGTAAACTTGAACTGAACTCCAAATCTAGTATTCTTTCTATTATAACAATTTCTAGTTACCTATTAATTTAATAAGTCCTCTCTTGTAATCAGTATAAGAAAATGATTGAACTAGACCATAAAAAGCCAAGCTTACACTTCAAATGTCAAGATATTCTACAAATTCAACATATGTTCATTAATGCCCTATTATATCTATTATGAGCAATCCAATTGGGGAGAAAAGGAAAATCAATTGATCAACAAGCATATATTGCAGTCACTTTGTATCAGGCAAGGATGCTAAAGATACCCAAACCAGACAAAAGTAAAATAAAGAAAAAAAAAACAAAGAACTAGTCCTCACCATTATGGAATTTTATCTTCTATACAGAGAGAAAGCATATACACCTAGAAGTAAATGCAAAATACATATAATATGTACCATCTGACTAGAAGAGTTAAGAAATGAAAAAAACAAAACAAAAAAGCAACCTTGAGGCTATAAGAATATTAGCATATCTATGAAATTTGCTTTCTCAGACAAGGTATTGATGAGGTACACTAAAAATGACTGCTGATTTTCCAAGGCAGCAAAGAGAAATGGTTATCTATTTAATCAACCTCACAGTCAATTTTAAGTGTTTGCTGAAGAGGATGGAAAAAAGAGAGCTTTTTTTTATCATATACTATGGACTCCCTTAGCTGTCTGTAAAACAAAGGAAGCATTGCAAGGTTGATTAATAATATATTAGAAACCATTGGAAAGTGTTTGATTTCTTTTTCTTTCTCCAAATTAGCTGATTTAAAATTACTTAGACTGTTTACAACATTCTCTCTTCCTTGTTCTCGTCCAGTTTTCTCCTTTGACCTTGCTCTATCTCTCATGGAGCTTAGTCTACTATGATGACTTGCACAATGTTGGCAGTTAAAAAATGTTTGTTGATTTTAAACATATTCTCTGTCCTAAATCTTGAAACTTCCCCTCTACCATTATATCAATTTCCCTTTTTTATTTTTACTTTTTGTGTAGTTACTTCATTGATTCTTGTGATCTAAACTGTAAGAACCTATGAGGGCATTTTAATAGTCTAAAAAGTGTGGGTTTTTTTCTTGAAGTCAAGAAAAAATTAAATTCAAATCATTATCTGACCCTAATTATTTGACTATGGAAAAGTTCTTAAGCTTTCTAAGTTGAGTTTTCTCATCTGAAAATGAAGATAATAATATTATCATCACTGTCATCATCATCATCATCATCATCATCATCATCATCATCATCATCTGGTTTAAAAGTGATGAAAATCAAGTTCCAGGTCTTTCCCTGTAATTAGCCCTTTATATGACACTGGACAAGTCCTATCACCTTTCTACGTTTCTGTTTCCTCGTCTATAACATCTGTAAGGTTTTTCCCATGTCTAATATGCTTTATTTATTTATTTATTTATTTATTTATTTATTTATTTTCAGCCGTATGTACATGTATATTTTTAAGTTACAAAATTTTCTTCCACCCCTCCCCTAAGTGATGAACAGTCTATATGCAGAAGAAATTATAAAAAAGGGAAAAGTCCTACATGCTCCAAATACATAAATATTTTTGATAAATTAGTTATTTTTGGTATGAAGAATAAGGATTAAGGGAAAGAGTTACAAAAGAGATAATTTTTATAAAGTGTTCATCAGATTCTAAAGTGTTGTTTGTGTTTGTGTGTGTGTGGGTATGTGGTGTTTTGTTTTGTTTTTCTTCCTCTGGATGGGGATCACATGGTCCATAGCCAGTCTAATTCAATTGTCCTAGCTCTTTGTACTGCTGAGAGGAGCTGCTTTCATCAAAGTTGTTCATCTCACAATGTTATTGTTAATGTGTTCATTGTTCTCTTGGTTCTACTCCCTTCATTCATCATCAGATCCCACAAGTCATTCCATGCTTCTCTAGAGTCTGACCATTTGTGGTTTCTAATGGAACAATAATATTCCATAGTATTTATGTGCCATAACTTGTTTAGCCATTCCCCAATTGATGGGCATCCCTTCAATTTCAAAATCTTTGCCACAACAAAAGGAACTTCTATGAATATTTTCGAACATGTAGGACTTTTCCCTTTTTTATAATTTCTTCTGGATATAGACCTAGAATTGGAATTGTTGGGTCAAAGGGTATGAACAGTTTTATTGCTCTTTGGGCATAGTTTCATATTGCTCTCCAGAAAGGTTGGATCCATTCACAAATCCACCAGAAATGCACCAATGTCCCAATCCTACCATAACCTTTCCAACAATGATCATTTTCCTTTTATCTCATCTTGGCCAATCTCATATGTGTGAGATGATACCTCATTGTTGTTTTAATTTCCATTTCTCTAATTAATAATGATCTGGAGCATTTTTATATGATTATATATATATATATATATATATATAGCTTTAATTTCTTCATTTAAAACTGTCTGTTCATATTTTTGACCATTTATTAATTGGGGAATGATTTATGAACTTATAAATTTGATGCAATTCTTTTTATATTTTAGAAATGAGACCTTTATCACAACTAATCATGAAGATTATTTCCCTAAAATGTTTAAGTAGTGAAACAGATAAATCTAACCCAGGATGGGAAAGAAATGGATTGGGAAAAAAAAACAACAAAAGTATAAACACCACAATCTTAATTATATGCAATCATGAGGAGCATCATATTTAAGCTGACACTCATGGTCCATTGTCAAAAAAAAGGAAATAGATCAATCACCATTCTGAATAGATAATGCTAAAATTTTCCCGTTTAATATTTCCATTATAGGTCTAGATCATAGAATGAAGAATATGCTTTAAAAAAATCACATCTGAAACTATCATCACACACTCAAAATGTGTAAAATAAAATAAATTCCAAGCAAAAGACACAAAGTTAGATATATTTCTAGTGGTAAACTATTCCTGACTACAGTTTACATGGAATATTCATACAAAATAAGGAATAATTATGAAGATGCTTAAATCTAAAATAGGAAAAAAATTAAGAAGAAATTGTTCTCATATTTAAAGCTCATTCATTTGAGCTAATGAGGAGAAGCTATCTGAATTAATGAAAAATCAAATGTAAGATAAAATTAAACAAGTTCAATGCTATGTACATGAGAAGTAATTCATAAATGTTCATTTGAATTGAATAACTTTCAAGTACAAGTGATAATTTGAATAGTTCATTCACAAAGTAGGCCCAAATTTGCTGGCACTAATTTTATGAATTAGATATTATATAATATAATTAGCAGCACCCATCTATAAATAATTAATGTTTTTATGTTTGCAAAAAGGTACCAGCTCTTACCTCTAAAATGGTATTTTTTTAGCATTTAGTAAGGCAATGGGGTTAAGTGCTTGCCCAAGGCCACACAGCTAGGTAATTATTAAGTGTCTGAGGCCAGATTTGAACTCAGGTACTCCTGACTCCAGGGCCAGTGCACTATCCACTATGGCACCTAGCCGCCTCTAAAATCCTTTTTTGTTTAACATTAATTAACCTTTATTTCATTGTGTTAGGTTTTTGTCTGTGATATAATTTTAAGATAATATTTCATATGTAAATTTTATTAATGTAACATTAGGATAAAGTATTTTTAAAGATAGATTTTATATTATTTTAAATAAGACATTGTTTTTAATATGACATATCAAGTATTCCTGAAAAAGCTCAGTTGAAGAAGAGTTTTGATCAAGATACATTCATATATTCCTATTTTTAGCAATAAAATAGAATTTAGTAGTCACTAAAAGTGATCTTCAAGGAATGTTCAGTTCATGTGAAATTTGCTTATTTCTTTTTCTAATCACAGAGTAAATGAAATAACCAGCACACCTGGGTGTGTTACTGGAAAAAGAGGGAGACAAAGTTTTTATCAGTCCATGCTTTTTCATCTTAGAAAATTGCCTCGGTGACATAAAACCCAAATTGAAAATATTTTCTTTTAACTGAAGAAGAAAGTTCAAATCATCAAGGCTGCCTAGAAAAGTAAAGGGAAAAAAAGGAAAACAAACACTGCTTATTTCCCAGGCTTGTTGAAAGTTTTTGATAAGAAGTGTTAAAAAAAACCCTGAAAATAATAATAATAAAATTCTCCCATGTGAGAAAAACTGTGAATCTCTTAGGTAAACAGTCTGCCACTTTCAAAGCTGCCCTAAATGATTCCATATTGTATATCTCCATCTTCTTGCTGTCTTGATGTAGCTTCTACAGTGTGACTACTCCAGCCTGGTTGCCTTGCTACTCTTGGCTAGAACTGAATATTATAGACTTAAAAAACAAAAGCACAGTCAGATACTACATCTTTTTTGTATGGTTTATTTTTACTCTTTCCCCTGGCCCAACTATAGCAGCTGCATAGTTTAAATATTCAAAATCAAGCTGCTGGAATTAAGTTATTCCTTTCTTTTTTCACTACACTTAGTTTTGAAATAGGGTGACTCTGACCTGGGTAATTTTCACTGCCGACCCCTTCCTGTTCTGGGGTTGCATTGCCTTGAATTTGATCCTTCTTTTCTTCTTTTGCACTGTACCTTTGAAAACTCAGCAAATGTAATCTTATTGCAGAAATCTTTTATAGTTAGCTATGCAAATCTGCCTTATCTGAATGGTAGAAGACCTCTAAAAAATAATAACCACAAAAAAGAAGTTCTATCTGCATGGTAGACCTCTAAAAAATAACAACCACCATCAAAAAGAACAACCACAAAAAAGAAACAAATAAACAAAAACCAAAACACCAGGCAACCTGTTTCTTCCTTCAGCTTAAAGCTGCCAATGGTCTAGGTGGGCCAAGATAAGTCACATCTTCAAGTTGCCTCCATTCTTTTGTGTGAGTCTAACATTTGGCAACTAAGGTTGATGCCATCATTAGCAAGAGGGTCAACTACTCTCTTGAAGATTTAAAATCCCATAGAAAAGGACTGGAATTCAATTGGCATCCATCTCTCCCATCAAATATATGTATATGTCCTGGGACCATGTGTGAGCTTCCTTTAGAGAATCTGAGGATTGTGAGACATTGACTTGACATTTTTTCTTATCTTTTGGAAGAGCTGAGCTTTTTTTCTATTTTTTTTTCTTTTGAACTACTAAAGCTTACCAACTCAATTGATGACAGATAGCTACAACCAATGTCATAGAAAGTGGATTAAAATGAGACAAATAGAACTGCCAGAGAAAAGGAAAGTAGGCTTAGCAAATTTAGCAAATTTAGCAAATTCTATTCCCAGCTGACTTTTTGTGTGACCATAAATAATTCACTTAACCTTCCTGAGACTAAAATTCTTTATAAGTAAAATGGAAAGATAGTAGTCTTCAGTTTATAAGCAAGTTTGTGATCCAATGACTTGTTTATAAGTTGGTCTTTTGGAACCAATATATTTCCTTCATCACAGCAGTGCTACAGCTTTTTAGAAGAGCACTAAAAATGTTGTAGATGAGCTTTGGGAGCCACAAAACAGAATTTAGGATCAACATTTCTGGTGAATGCGCCAGGCTTTTCCATCCTATGATTGTCTCTTGAAATAATGGAGTGAAAACTTGGAGGAGGAGTTTTGCTGCTGATATTTGGGATCAATCCACGCAATTGGGCTTGTTCAAATCTTATAATATGGAAATACAGCAAAGGATACCAGGGATCTTAACTTGGTAGGGTTATATGGAGTTTGATTATCTTGTGGCAGCTTTCTCTGTGTATTAATTATGTGCTGAATAAAATTTCTAAGAAAATCGTTTGTACTAGACCCTACTAAAGAGTTTTCTGAAATCTGAAGGACAATTAACAGCAAAGGGATTTGGTTATGAACCTATGTCAGAATGTTAAGGAAAGTTGTGGACGATTTCATATTCCATGGACCAGCTAGGTCAAAGTTTGATGTTGTAGCACTCAGTTATAAATGAGATTTAAATTCCAAGGCAAGATCATAAAAACTCATTCAATACATAATACAAAGACATTATTCCAATAATAGTTCCACCTACCTCTCCTTTTTAAAAATGTGGGTAAACTATTAAATATATGATACTACAGAAATTTTCAGGCATATTTGATTTTTAATTGATTTTTCTGAAATCTCTCCATCTCTCAAACTCACATTTTGAGGGATGGCTCTACTGTATAAAGGAACATATGATGTGAATGTAGAAATGAAAGTTATTACTAAAATTATATTTAAGCAGGGAGTGGAGGCATATATCTGTAGTCCCAAATATTGAGAATGTAGAGAATGATGGAATCACTTTGATATTAAGATAAACTGATACTGTGAACCTCTGGGAACACAGGTTTCAGTGATTAAAAGAATGATGAACTAGTCTGGAAATGAAACATCAGAATAGGACCTATCAGTAGATATTGTACTTATAGGCTGGGGGAAATATGGAGAACCAGTCTCAGAAAATCTTATTAATAATATTTAAATAACAAAACTAAAACAATAAAAACAAAGGTTCTATAGGTATGGGTGAAAAAATCCCAATTCCTGAACCCAAAGTTCATTGATTTTCTCTTGGGTTCTTCAAATCTTTAATTTCCCCTGTAACCTCTCTGTGCTGTATCATTGTGTGTTTGTGTGTGTGTGTGTGTGTGTGTGTGTGTGTGTATATGTCTGTGCATGTTTGTGTTTGTCTGTGTGGTGGTGAGTGAGATGATGTTGAAGAATTGGACAGAAGTTTCAGTGATTCATTATTTCCCAAAGCCATGGAAAGATTTAAGTAAATTGAAAAGTCTTTCCTACTAGTAGGGATTAGGGTGTCAGGGACTATTTATCACAAATCTTAAGGGAAGTAAATATTTGTAACACTATCAAATAAGTTGGTTGAGGGCAGGAATTGTTTCCTATTTATCTGAAATTTAGCACAGTTCAATGCACTAATAGACACACTAAATATTTAAGTCCAACAGAATGTTTTGGATTTCATTTGTTAATACATTAGAAGCATTTCTCCTTTTTGACCTCTGAATTTCCTTTCTCTGCTCATTATTGTTGACTAACAAGCACCTTTACCTCTTGTTTTCTTTATGGGTTCTTTCTATGCTGTTTAAGGTTTACTTTTGCATATTAATGGTTAATCATAGCAAATCATGCCTGCGTCTTATAGTTTTAGAGACTTGCCTAGGATTCTAGAGAATTTAGATGACTGGCTTAGGGTCACACTGTCTTTCTGTTTCAAGGGTAGAACTTGAACATAAGCCTTACCTAGAAATTGTTCTCTAAACATTCTTGGTGGTAGGATACTAAAAGCAAACTGCTTCAGAAAAGTTGGGGCAATTTATGTCTCTAAATGACTACAGACCTGTGGATGAAGGCAGTTACAAAGGAATGACTAGTGACTGAATTGTAGACCTTCTTCATTGCATACATAGATCTCTGAAACACATAGCTGTGTGTGTCATTGTGGTGAAATCTCTTTAGAATGACAGAAATAGTCACCTGAAATATATGAACAACTTTATCGAGCTATTGAGGCTAATCAAAATCAGTCAGTACCTCCCAAAATAATTGTAAAATAAATACCTAAACACTTAAATAATGTGCAGTCTTACTGAATCAGGTAACAAATTTTATTTGGTCAATGAAAATCTACACCTAAGTCTGTGATTAGTTAGCTTAAAGTGGAATTTGCATTTTTTAATTTATTCTTTTGCAATAAATTCTCATGAAGCTCTATATTTTATACTTGAAAAGCCAAACTTCTTTTCATTAATGTAAATGGAACATTAACTATTAGCCTTTCCTGTGGGCACTTGAATGCTACTATTATGCAAAGCAACCTAGAAAAGACTACTTCATATTTGTATTTGTTCCTCATATGAACAATGAAATGGGCTTCTTTCATTATGCTTTACTAGTTTATTGCTAAATGGTTTCTTGGTTAATTAAATTACTTTTCAAAGACATGTAACCAGATTCCTGTTCCTCTCTCATTTCTATTTGCCTATTTGTCTGACTCCCTTCAAGCTTGATAGATTCAACTTTAATATGCTATGCTTTAGCTATTGTAGTTTCAGGATTTAATGCATCACACAAGTAGAATATCCTGCTTAAGCCTGAATATGAATGAGTGGTGGAGAAAGGGTCAGCTTTGGAGTCAGAAATACCTGGGTGTAAGTTGTCCATTGTATGATAGTCACTGTGTGAACAGCGGATAATTCATTTGTACTCTGAATGTTGGGGAAAACTCATGGTCCCAGTCAAGTTTATAAAACAAGAGTTCTTAAGCCTTGGTTACTGATTTTTTAATATTATGTTTTAATAATATTATATATTTAAATAAAATTAGTTTCTTTTGTAAGTCTATATCTTTTACTTTATGATTTTTTTTCTCTGGGAAAATGTCCATTGACTTCACCAAATACAAAAGGGATCACTGATACACATACATACACAAACACACACACACACACACACACACACACACACACACATACATACAACCCCCAGGTTGCTGTTTCAGAATGAAGTTCCAAAGGAATGGTTGATGCTTAGATTTCCATATATTAGTGAAGTCACAAGTCAAGATCTCTCCTCTCTCTATAACTGTCATTGAGGAGAGGGAACAAAGAATGAACATACAGTGAAAGGAATCTCCTCAATGAGCTTTCATTAATGATCATTTGGCAGAGGGTGCTTATTGACCTCCTCCCATCCTGCTTGTGGTACTGTTTGTTTTTGGTCGGAGAAAAGTAGTAGAAGAACAGGATGAGTTTTTCTTTGTCTTTTTTATACTGATATTTTATTTTTCCAATGATATATTATGGAAGTTTTTCAACATTAATGCACTTGCATATTTATGTTACACATTTTTCTACCACCCTCCCTTCCCAATTCCCTCCCTTCCTCAGCAAATAGTCTGATAAAAGTTATACATATGTTTTTGTGTTTAACATATTTATATATTAGTCATTGTGTATATGAGGAATTAGGACTAAAGGAAAAGAAAGAAAACCATGGGATAGGAAGGAAAAACATGAGAAATTTTAGAAAAGCAAACATAATAACCATTCAGGAAGAGTTTTTCTTGAAATGTGCTACATTTATCTCTTCATCCCTTTCCTGCTGTCTATGAATCCACACACTACTTGCAATTTTTAGTAATGTGTGGCGTGCCTCACTGTAGCCAAGTAACAGAAGTGGCAGGGTTTGGATTCAGGAAGACCAATCTGCTGAGTTTGGTTTAAAGGAAGGCAGCCCACTTTTCATTAGAAGATTTCAAATAATGAGGTATTCCTGACTAGTCAATTCAGCCAGTTCATTAAGCATCTCCTATGAGTCTGGGATACACACCAGGTAACAGTCATAAGTAAAAGAGTTTAACATTACCCTTTCCACTCTAACTGCTGAACAAAGAATAAAAGAGAAGTGTTGGGGAAAACAATCATGTGAGGAAAACAATCGACTCTTTGGAGAGCAATTGTAAAATCCCCCTCTTCACAACAAAATACTCCCTTTCATCTATCCTACATTCCAGCAAGACTAGATGATGTGCAGTTTCTCTTCTCACCTCAACTCTTGCTTAAATTATTTCCTCTCTGCCTCCCCAATTCCCAACTCTACTTGCCTACCCTATTCTTATAGTTTTCAATGCTATCTACTCTATGGAACTTTCCCTAAACTCATCTGCTTCTAAAAATATATCAAATAGTTCTTTAATAAGTTACATTTGTACATTTCTTATGTGATCTTGTGTAGTTACCATGAGAGGGCCAACATGGTATAGCAGACAAGGAATCAAGAAGAATTAATTGGGTTCAAAATCAACTTCAGATACTTAATAACTGCATTACTTTGAATGAATATTTCATCTTATTTTACCTTCAATTTCCTCATTTATAAAGCATATGACAGAAGATTTTGTAGGGCAGCTAGGTGGCACAGTGAACAGAGATTAGGGTTTAGAGTCAGGAAGACTCATTCAGGTGATTGGACTTGATGTCCATTAAGTTGCTTTTCAGCTCTAAATCTCTGATGTAATTTCAATTTACCTTGCCTCCATCTCTACTAAACAGACTCTTCTGGTTCCCAAGACCTTTTCTCTATTTTTCTGTTACCTATCCTGTTTGCTCTTTTTGCTCTAACTGATTCATAATTAATTCATTACTTGGAATTAACTAATAATAAAAACTCATCCTTATGCAGTTCTTAAAGATTTACAGGCCAAGGGAAGTTCTCTTTTGTCTTAGTACCAACCATTGTAAGTTTATAGATGTTGCTCATTATAGCAACTTTCAAATTCCATCTGTTAAATGATAGAGGATTTGTGATTTATCAGTAGGCAATGACCAGGCTGAGAAATGGCATATCCTTGAGTATTTAAGGTTTTAAATGATTTTATTTTTATAATGCACTATTCTTACAACAACCTCTTGACTCAAGTAGAAACAATACAGTAGCTCACATAATTCAAGAAATTATACCAAATATTATTTTAAAAGAAGCACTTGAAGAAACAAAGTCCTTAAATGTTGAGAGTAATACATTTCTATGGTAGAATATTCAATAGGATAATAGAAATAAGCAGTAGGATGTGCAATTTGGGGTCAGGGTCCCTGCCTACCACTTTGAAAAATTATATCATATAAGTACTTGACTATGTCTAGTTGATCTTCAAGTTTTACTCATGATGCCAGATTCAGATATTATTTTAAGGACTTTTTTAGGTCCTAAATGTTTTATGTTTTATTTGAGGGGGAAAAATGTTCATAGTTAATAAGCCTGACCTAAGAGTTCCTTATCCTAGTAATCTATTAGCCAGAGAGTTGCATCAAGTACTCCTTTGAAGTTGGCAGAAGTTCTGGTGTCTGGCCAACTGAACAACTATTAGGTGCTCATAAGGGTTGAATATGAGTAGTTGTCATCAAGTTATCATCTTTCTAGACCCATATTATCAAAATCTAGGTTGGTTTTGGGAATATCTGTAACCAATAGAGGCAATGCGCTATGAAAAATTCTCCTCTGGGTTAAGGCAGATCATGGTAATTCATACTGCATCCATGGAAGACAGGGATATTTAAGAATTACTAGCAAAGTACCAAAAAGACCCAAGTTTGTAGGAGCGAAGGCAATACATCCAAGAGCCCTCACGTTATACATTTTCTAATACTAAAATCATCTCATAATGGAAGACTTTTTCATAACTAGAATATCTTGATGGTAATTCTGGGGCTTCTGCAATCACTTCATGTGTTTGTGTTCCTCAGCATTCCACATCGTGTTGAAAGGAGCAGACTAGCCATTTGTGCTGTGTCTTATCACTGCAATAAAAGTTGTAGATATTCCTTAAAATAATTTTAAAAGCACCTTTAGTAAGGAGAAATTTAAAAGAAACTATAGCTAGCAAATATAATCCACATGTGTATAATTCTTGGTGCTTTAGCATCCACAAGAAAACCCTATGAGGGTAGTAATATATTAATTATTATTCACACTAATATATGAGGAAAGTGAGGCATAGAGAGATTAAGTGACTTTCCAATATTTACATAGTTTAAAAAAACATAGATTTGGAATTGGGGCCTAGATCCGGTTTTCTGCCTCAAAGACCTTACTGATTCCTTAAAACAAATGCTTTTAAAAGTGGTGGACCAATATCACTCCTAATAGAGCAAGGTTTCTCAACCTATGGTCCATGACCCTGAGTTTAATTTTAATGCATTTTGATAACTATTTTTCAATATAATTGGTTTTCTTTGTAATTCTATGCATTTTATTTTATACTTTTAAAATCATTATTTTAAAATGGGGTCTATAAGTTTTACCATAAGGGTTCATGACCCAGAGAAGCTTAACTAATGAATAGATAAATCTGGGCATAACTTCTATTTTATGCTTTTGCTTTTTTTTGCAAGCAAAAGCGTTTTAGGGCTCTCCTTTTTGCTTTTTTGCATGTGTAATTTGTCCATCTACAAACCTATCTGAATATATATATATATATATATATTTTTTTTTTTTTTGATACTGGATTTTCATATCTCAACCCTACTGAAATGTGGTGGCTACTTAACCCTATCTTTATGCTGATCAGTTAACCTCTACTTTTCAAGTCTGGGTTAGTTAGCTCCTTTTAGGCAACCTGTTGGCCCTCCACTACCGGGAAAATGTCTCTTTTATGCCAGAAAATGAAGATAACTGATTACCTTTAACCTCTACTGCAGTTTAGAATTTCCACACTCATGCCATACATGAACCCCAGACTCCTAATAACAGGAACTGCAAGTAGGTTCTACCACATCCATCTAGACCCTTTTCTTTCTCCCCATAGACCCAGTGCAATCCCATTCACTTTCCCTAGTCAGACTGACCAAAGTTCATTTAATTGTTAGCTGCCTGGTCACATTCTTCCCAAGAGCTCAGCAAAATAAGTGTATTAAAACACACTTCCAAAAGAAAAGTGCCTCCATAATCTCCCAAAGTTGACTCAACTACTGAAGTAATGACCAATTCTGTGGATTTTACTATAATAGTGATCTATACATCTTTTAATTAACCTCAGGGAATTCACTTCCCACTTCCATTCAACAAATACATTGTGAGGGCATACTCAAGTAGAACACTATCACCTTTGAGAAAAGACTGGGAATCGTGCAAATAGGGTTAATTTACATCAGGAAGATCTGGAGTAAATCCTCTTTAACCGACTAGCAATGTGTACATAAGCAAGTCATTTAATTTATCTGAGACCTGGGCAATTATCTAAGATTATAGAAAATGAGTTTTTAATTTGGGGCCTGTGATTTTTTTTAATACTTGGATGTTTTTCTTTTGATATAATTGCTTGCCTTAGTAATGTTTATTTCATTTTAAAAATCATTCTGAGGGGCAACTAGGTGGCACAGTTAATAAAGTGGCCCTGGAATCAGGAGGACCTGAGTTCAAATCTGATCTCAGACACTTAATAATTACCTAACTGTGTGACCTTGGGCAAGTCACTTAACCCCCATGTCTAAAACAATTAAATAAAATATCATTCTGAGAAGGGGTTTGTAGACTTATAATGCAAAAGCAATGCAATTCAAACACACACACATATATGTATATATATATATGTATATATATATATATATATATATATATATACACACACACTCACACATGCACACACACAGGGAGGTAGAGGAATTTTGACCTATATAAATTGAGGGGATCTTCCACAGTCAGGTTCATACAGCAATGAAATCACAAACCTCCATCTTTTTCATTTCCTCATTTCCTTCACAATATATCTTTCTAAACCTTTCTTCCTCTGTGCTTTATCCCATCTATTCCTCAGCTCTCTTCTTTCCTTTTCCCACTTCCATTCGACTCCCACTGCAAATCAATACTTTCTTATATTTGTTTTATTTTTTTGTTTGTTGATTTATTTTTGACCCTGGAGGCTCTTTTCTAGTGCCTCTGGGAACTCATTGCATGGGTAGCAATCTATTCCACCGATTTTTAAGCCTAATCCTGTTTCTAAGCCTGTAGCTAAAATGCTCTGGGAAAGTGTTTTCAGAGATTCCTGAACATGCCCAGCACACTTAGGCTTTCAGAATGATGCCACATGTGATACCAATGGGATGCCAATAGGCAGACTGTCACAAGCAGGATGTGAATGGAATGTGTGGCTCTGGCTCAAGCTGAGTTCAAATTCATTGTCAATATGTCAGCAGTTAACTCTAGTAGAAATGAATAGGGATGAGTGGATCAGCTTCATTGCATATTCTGTAATCCACTTCTAAACCACTTTGCCTGGACCAATTTAAATTGTATCTGTGTGTAGGCTGAAAGCAGGTTGGCTGAAGGGTATTTGAAACTAGATTAGAAAGTGCTTTAATTATTTTGCTCATGTATAAGTACCCAAAGGGTTTTTGACCCTGCATAAACAATGTAGTGTAGGTGGGACTTAACATGGGCTAGGGCACTTTCTCACTCATTAGCGGCTCATTAAGCTATCTTAATACTAAAACTGTGGGTAGAGCAAAAACTGCTTAGCAAATCGATGGAGAAGTAGGCGAGGCAGACAACAAAATTCTTGGCAGATAATAAAATCCTAACTACCCCCTCCACAGTTTTTTTTTTCTTATGTTGTTATAGCTCTTTTTTTCCCCTCCCAGCACAATCTCCCCCAGCATCAAGAGTTAAGATTGCAAATCTAAATAAAAAAATGAACCTCAGAGGATAAATAGTATCATTTTCTCATTTTCCAAAAGTGGAAGAGGAGGTTAAGGGATTTGTCCAAAGTTACCTAGGCAGAAATTATCAAAAGTGGGATTTGAACCTAATTCCTTTGACTCTTTAGCCAATACTTGTCTCACTGCTGTTTAATTCTTAGTCTTATACCTGTAGTTATCATTCAGAAAGTGAGACCACAAACCACATGCAGATAAAAAACAGAACAAGTAAGAATTAGCCTTTCAAAATCCCCACCACAAATTGAGATCTAGATAGTAGTGAATTTATCCCAGATCAAGAAGCCAATAGAAAGATAAGTAGAAGGCAATAAGAAAAGTCATGATGATGGACTCTTTAAAATTCAGAGAGTATGGAGACAGAATGATTATGAAATGCTTTGATTTCTCTGTATGCTTTTTAGAAAAGGTGGTGAGTTTTAGGTTTATAGAGGTCAAATATAATAATAAAACAGAGACAACATTTTTAATTACTTCTGGTAATTAGATTCCCACCACTGGGAATTTGGAGATGGATAAGGTTAACCATGGAATGGTAGTGTAAGAATTTAAGTATGTGCAGATAGGATTATTCAGGAAATAGTGGTGCTGTTTATTAACAGTAGATCTCTAGGTTCAGCATTTATGATAATTTCATGCAATCAAAACTCACCATGTTGTTAAAAATGATCTGATTTTCGACAGTTTTGGTATAAGGAAAGTGTCATGAGAAAAGTGAAATCGGGGTAGAGTGGGAGAAACAGCAAACTTTTCCTACATCTCTGAGTTACTATGGGACCTTTAAAGAAGTGATTGCAGGAATTATAACTAAGAAGGATGTGGGGAAGAGTAGGAAAGGAGAAGGAAGTGAGATAATGAAGAAAGGAGGGAGAAGAAAAAGGAGAGTAAGAAACCAAGATATTCAGAGACAAAGAGATAAAGGGGGGCAAAGATAAAGGGAAAGGACAGGAGAAAAGACATAAAGACAGAGAGACAGAGAATGAATCACCACTTCCTCGAGAAATCATGATTCAGAAAGAAGCTTTCTTTATTCTAATTCCTCAGCAACTGCTAACCCAATAGAATTATCCAACAAGCATATTGGCAAGAAAAGGAAAAATTTATTTTGAAAGGCTGTCCACTATAATATCCACATATGCCTATCAATAGCATATCTCTATCATTTAAATTGAGTTTTAATCAGTTTACTTTCATCCATTAGAATATGAAAACCTAAGTCTATATGTTCAGATAACTCACAGATTATGATGATGTGATTTCCCATATACTTTATATGTTGTAAGGAAAAAATGTTAAGAGTGAGAGGTAAGTGGTAGATAACACATGTGTTCCTGTTGCTAGGAAAAAAAGCAAAGAAAGGCTTCAGTACTTTGGGTGGCCTTAATATAAGAAGATATGGACAAGAGTAAGATGACTGTGATCTGCATTGTTGGGGGAATGGCCACATTAAAGAGATCACAGATACATTTGAGTGTCTGAAAAGGGGGAGGAAAGTCTTTTGGACTCAGTTTAAATATCCAAGTATGGTTAAATAATAAGAAAAAAATTTTGGGGGGGCAATTGAAATGTGTGCAACTTTAATATTAGGCTTAAAATACCATTAAGTAGGGTAATGATGACAAAATTGTTTTTACCTTTCCCATAAACAGATGGATCCAGGTTTAGATACATTCCCACGATTGTTATGAAAATAAACCCTAGGGAGCCTGATTCTATCAAAACACATTATTAGCTTACACATACATAACATCTGATTCTCTTCTTTGTGCTTTAAAAAAAGAGAGAGGAACAATTTAGTGGTGAAAGAAATTGCTTCTTCAAGGGTTCTGTGTACTTTTGGATATCTTGAAATGTTTGTTGCCTGCTTCATGATGTGTGACTTACCTAGTGAAAAGATCATTAGACTGAGTCAAAGTATCATGCAGGATCACCCAAGGTGTATGATGTTAAACCAGTTAACTCCCATTTCTTGGTTAATTAAAATTAAGAGTGAACAATTGGAATAGTGTCCCAGGGAGCCAATGCACATCATTTAAGAGAGAACTCTCCTATTTGTAGCAGTCTTCTGTCCTTTATTGCATGGTGTCAGTTCTGAGGGATCTCCTTTCTCCTACAAGTACTGGAGAGTTAGAGATGTTAAGTAGTGGTGCACATCAAGGGGAATTAGCTCCCTCAGTGTTAACTGTGTCTAACTGGGACAGACTGAACTCCTTGTCCAACTAAATTTGTCTGGAAAACTGAATCTCTAGTTATGATTATGTCTCTTGACCTCTCATTTCACATTTGTAAAATTTAGGGATTGTGCTAGATGGTTTCTTAGATTCTTTCCATTGCTGGTTTTCTAGACTTCTATGATTCAAGTAATACACTGGAATATCGATATATTCCTACTTATTTTTTTCCATTATTGTATCATGTAGTTTATCTAGCAAATAACCTGTATTATCTGGTTCATTTTCAGTCACAGAAGACATCAAGATATTAGCAAATGTGCTGGTTTAACTTTTCTGTCTTTCACAGAACCAACCATGTAAAGTGACAGTCTATTATATGTCATGGGAAATTATGACGAGAATTTCCCCTCTAAGGAAAAAATAAACTAACAACCATAATCTATTTTAGTTCCAAGTTTTGCATCTTGGGTTCCATTTTTCTTCTAGTGTCCATCTTACACTGACTTTATTCTAATCTAGAAGGGGAAAATCATTAGTATTAGCAAATTCTAACTTGACTTAAGTGTCAGAAGAACACAAAGGAATACAAGAATTCTAAAGCTAAGAGCTGAAACATAATTTATTCATCTGGGGCAGGCATCCAAGTGGTCAAGGTCTAGGGTTTAGACTCCAGAGTACAAGAAATTTTTCAAGGTAAGTGGGTCCTCTGCAGTATTGGGCTGGTAAAGGTTTAACAACCAACTTCGCAAAAGGAAAAATAAAACAAAACAACATATGAAACACAAATTTTAATATTGTTAACATCATTTTTTAAACTGTCACTTTCTTAAGTCTAGATCAACAACAAAACAATTAACCAAACCCTGATCTGGAGTATTTACTGATTTCAAAGTTATAAATACACATGTAGAAAGCTAAGGAATTGGTTCTCTATGAGCAAGCTCTAGCACATCCTTAGTCCTATGGACTAAGCAGTGTCTGGAGTTTGTGTTCAATCATAGTATGGAGGAACAAAAATTTGATAGAAATACCAATATTGAACATGATTTTGCACTTTACTTGTATAGTAATGGCTCTGACATTTTTGCCTTATTTTTATGCTCATTGTTAACTGTAGAGGACAATGAGCATAGGAATTAAATGGAACAATAGAAGTCAGAGCTTTCAGATCAGTATTCCTTGTGGATGTGATAGAAATAGAGTGATTGATTTATAATAAACAAGATGTTCCTTAACAACACTATGTTCTGGAATATTATCATTCCTGTGCCCCATGGTCTAAGTAACTTGATAAACTTGAAAGTGTCTTGAAAAGACAACCAGCATGGCAAAGTCATATGAAGACTGGTTGTTTAAGAGGTGTTTAATCAAGAATAGGGAAAATTCAGTAGGGACATGAAGACTATCTGCAAGCATTTAAAGGTTTGTGATGAGAAAGGGGTTAGACTAGTTCTATTTGATTGTGGAGGGCAGAAAAGGGAACAATGGTGGGGAGAGTTGTAAAGAGACAAATGAAGGCAAGATATGAGAAATAAAAACATCCTAACAATTCAAGCTGTCCCAAAGTAGAATGAGCAGCCTAGAAAAGTGGTCTTACCATCCTTGAAGGTCATCACACAGAATCTAGAATGCCACTTCTTAGATATGTTATAGTAGGAAAGTAGTGTGTGCGTGTGTGTGTGTGTGTGTGTGTGTGTGTGTGTGTGTGTATAAGAAGGGGAAGAGGGAGCAGTAATTGGGTCGGATAGCATTGGAGATCTGTTTCAACTCTTAGGTTCTGTGTTCATGTAGCCCTGGTCATGACAGTTACTGAATTAGTTTAGATACTTCTCTATTCCCTGAAACCCAGAAAAATCCTAAATAGCCACTATATGACTAGAAGAGAGAATAGATAATACAATTTCTTTTCATATATTGACAAAGTAGGGATATATTAAATACCATTTATTATTAAAATAATAACATCAGGAGCAGCTAGGTGGCTCAATGGATACAGCATTGGTCCTGGAGTCAGGAGGACCTGAGTTCAAATACAGCATCAGACACTTAATAATTGCCTAGTTCTGTGACCTTGAGCAAACCACTTAACCCCATTGCCTTGCAAAAAAGAAAAGAAAAAAGAAAAATAAGATAATAACATCATATAAATAATACAATGATAAAATATAAAAACAATTATATTATTAATGGTGTATTAGTATAATTAATGCTATATAATACCATAAATAAAATATAAAAATATAAAAAGAAATAACCCATTTCTATGTATGTGATTGTTTTTATAACTCTGCATCCATATTCATGTATAGTATGGTTGTGTTTAATCTTATATACACTTACACATATATATGTATATGTCTACACATAATCATATATACATACATACACTGTGTGTGTATGTGTGCATTTGGTGGTTGTGCTTGAATACAGAAGATGTGTGGGGGTCCAGCCTCTGCAGGGTCCTTGGAATCTGACAAGAGAGATAGAGTCAGTGAAATTAGTTGAGTCAACCAGTGGGTAAAGTCAGGAGCAGGTTGACTGACTGTCAGCAGCTTGGATTTATTTTTATAGTCTCAGAATCATGTATGTTTCAAGCAAGCTAAGATCATTTCCTTGGTTACAAAAGTTTACAATTTTCATCATCAATCATATAGTTCATATGGTTACAAGTTTGATCATGTAGTGGTTACAAGTGTGATTATCAATCATGTAGTTAATTTTCTTGTCCCTGCTCAAACCGTGATGACCTCAACCTGCCTATTGCCTAGTTTGTTGCTGCATAGTAAAGTTATTAATTAAACAGAACTTTCCTTATAATAATTTTTGATATAATTTCTTTAATGGAATGCTTTTATGTTTTTGTGCTGCATATGTAATGTTTGCCGATATGCTCCCTTGACAACCTATAGTGAGGGTAGTTATGTTTGTCCACCCATCCATTGACTCCTTCAATAACCAATTTTCCTTTCAGCCCTTGTTGGTAGACGCTATGGTTTCTATGACTTTTTATTCTTTCCCAATAAACTAAGGCTGTTAAAGTTTACATATTGGTTACCTATACTAACTATTCTCTCACCATCTTTATCATATATTCCTGCGTATGATAAGGGGGGCAAAACTGTTAATTTCCCTGGAATTCTATGTGACCCATCTTGTATCTGGTTTCCCTGTATATATTCTGACATCTCCCTGGAACTCTCAGTGCTATATTTTCCAAAGATTTCATAATGTTGACGCCTTTTGTATGTCTCAGGGAGAGGCAATCCTGTTAAATTTGGACAAAGTTCACAATCTGTTTTATTCAAGGAATTTCTCTGAAATCCTTCCTTTATAGTCATTCCACTATTAGGATGAGTAAGTTTTGCAATCAATAATAGACCTATAAATATGGGTATACATGGAATTCCTATATATATTGAAGAAGGAAATGTTCCATCAGGCAGTGTCTTCTTGAGTCTTATTGCTGTGGCTGTGTCAAACAACTTAGAGACCCTGGCTCCCAACAAAGAAGAAATCAGTAAAACATTGTTAGACTACTATTCCTTTCTCCTGGAAAACTCCTTCTCACTAAAAACTATGAATATTATTGAAAGTCTATAAAGTATTTATGGAAAAGACTATAAAGAGCTAATACAACCTAGGGGTTCTAGTTAAGAGGTTCTTAGAATTGTTTGTGTCTTGGACCTATTTAGCAGTGTAGTGAAGTTTATGAATTAATTTTCATAGTAATGGTTTGTTGCCTACAGTCATTATCAAAGGAAATGCTAAATTTCAGAGTTCAGTAAAAATAAAGATTCCCCCCCCCCCCTTCCCAGTTTAAGGACTTTCTGGCCCAGAACCTCTTGGGTATTTGTGTGGCCCCCCAAAAAATAATTCCTAGCCTAGAAATTAGAAGTTGATAGAACTATTCTTCATGTCACATTCGTTGAATTGATTTGAGATCATGGAACACTCACTGGAGTTAGTACAATCATTCCCCCCCCCCATCATTAAAAATAGTCTGTTTCTCACTTCTATTAATACTTTTGGGGAAGAAGTTCATTGCAGTTGAAAGAGTGAATTTGGAATCATTATTTTAATCTCTGCTTATGATGAATTCTGACAAATCATTTACCTTCTCTGAATCTCAGGATTTTTTTAACCACAAATATGCAAGCTAGACTGCATGAACCTTAAGGTCAATTCCATCTCTAAATGCTATAATCTTGTCACTGTTAGGAATTTTTAATCTAATTTTTTTTTACAAAATTACATAATTTCAGAACTGGAAAGGACCTTAATATATACTAACCAGTCTATCATATATACACATGAATTCTCATATATTTGGTAAATAGTCATCCAGAATCAGTTTGATGCCCTCTAATGATGTTTCTAATTGGAGTTCAAATTCATTATCTCTTGTGGCAGCCTACTACTGTAACTCTAAGATTTAGGAAGGGAATTTTTTTGTTTTTGTTTTGCCTGTGTTGTATTTGTGTGTGTATGTGTATATTTTCCCCTGATATAACAGTTAAATTCTCTTTTTTGTAACTTACAACTGCTGTCCCATTCTTCACTCTAGGTTAGAAGAGAACAATCTCCATCCCAATTCCTTCATTCTAATTATAAAAAGAGTCTGTATGTGTTAAACTAAACTTTTAAAAATTATATAAATATTGATGTTATTAGACATCTATAACTATATCCCTCTGTATTCTTCATCTTCAACCTCCCTTGGTAAATTCTATTATACTGAATACAAATGGAACAGTCCATTCCCAGAATGTAAGAAATGAAAAAAACTGCTGAGTCTATATAAACTGAGGGAAGAGAAGAAAGCAGATTGGACACTCACACCATAAATTGGTGTCAAAAGGCGACTCCTCCCCTGCCCCCAATTGACACAAAATCCCTTTGAGGTTTGCTGGTTTATTTAGTTCTTTCTCCTGAACCCAACCTTAGATCCTTCACACTCTAAACAGCACCTTGAAAGACTGTGTACATAGGGCTTCCTGTTGTCCCTCTTTGAAGGAAGTATAAGTAGTCTTGAAGATTTTGTTCTGAAGGACAATTATTAAAAATGCAAAATCCTGGTCTCCTCCAGACCACATCTCTCTGCCATCAGCTGAATAAATGATTTATATCCTTTCAGGACTGAAAGCTGCTCTTTGTGGAGCTGGCAATGTGCAGTTTCAGACGGTTAAGCTTCTGCTCAGCTTGAATGATGCTGCTCATGCATAAAGATATAAAACAAGGATGTAGAGGGATACAGATACATCTTCCAAACTAAAGCACATACATCATTCACAACAGATTTTTTTAAAAACATAGATCCCATAGGAAATAGAAATTGACATATAGATACCACATAAGAAGTAAGGGAGAAAATCATAGACCCAAGCATACAGAGGATCCTATAGACATAATCCCAGGAGGGGAGTAAATTGGGAGTGAGGGAGAGAATCAAAGAAATGGGAAGCTGGGTCAAGAGATAGAGTCAGTGAGAGTCGCCTATACCCAGGGGATAAGACTTTCTTACTGGAATCTCAGCATATATAAGAAATTCCAGATCTTCATTGTTTTATAGAAGAAGTAAAAACAGCCAGAGGCTTAAGTGAGGGACTGGGTGATTGGTCCCTACACAAAGAGCATAAAAGGAGAAATGGAATATCACAGTAAGTGGAAACCAGTGAAGAAAGGAGAAAGGAAGACTAGCAGTAATCAACTCCAAAGTACATGTCTGGTATGGCATTACACCTACCAAAGACATGCAGGGAAAAGGAAGGAGTCCTAGGTAGAGATGAGAGCAATTTCCACAGAACCAGGAGGCACATCTGTAGGAGAGAGGAAATCGTACCAGCTAATCCATGGGCCCCTGGTGAACATTACAGCATTATTCATGGGCTATCTGGTGAGAGTTGCAATCAGTGAGGGTATTTCTGCCTGAATGGCTTGTAGGGTGTGATTACTAAATTAAATCTAATGAGAAAGGGAAAGAGACAGATCAGAGGTTAGAAAGCAAATGAGAATGCAAGTCTGAAAATCATGTCAGATGTGCACCTTGGTAGCATTAGAAAGTAGAACTAGATCTGCACCTGTCTCCTTATGGTTGAGGATCTGTATGTTTTGTTTAGGGATAGTTTCTCTTTAAGATGAATAATATTCAACTCAACTCAATTCAATTCAGTAAGCAAGTATTAAACTCCTACTGTATTACCATGATAGACTTGGGGAATTAAACTATCTTAAAAGATTATGAGGGGATATGACATTTTACCCCATGAAATTCAAAGTAACTTTAGTGAGCTAGGTACAGGACACTAACGGTAAGGAGAAACTATCTCCCATAAAAAGTTTGTGTGTGTGTGTGTGTGTGTGTGTGTGTGTGTGTGTGTGTGTGTATGTTACAATTAAAACTGAAAAAGGACAGTTTAGAAAGGGAAGCATTCTCACATAGGGAACAGCTTGTGACAAAGCATGGAGGCAGATCATATGAATGAAGAATAGTCAATAGGCCAGTTGGGCTGGAATCCAGACTTTAGAAAAATCAGTCTGGAAAGAAGAATAGAATCAGATGATGAAGGATTTTAAATACCAACCAGAGGTAGGTCAGGAAAAAGATGTTTTCAGCAGTTACCTGGGTCTAACAATTTAAATCTTGAATGTTTGTAGCTGTACATCTTAAACAACTCTAGAATATGAAAAATTTGAACTGTCCTAAAAGAAATCAGCTTATCAAACACAAAGAATTTTAATAACACCAGAAAATGCAATTCTATTTTTTTTTCTTCAGGCTACCAGGATGTTTGACTATCCAAGAAAATATCACCGTGACACTGTTAAATGTGAAATGTTGTGAACATGCTGTAGAGGGTAACACACTTTGAAGAATTATTTATTTTCTAGTCCTTCTAACTATGCAAATGAATTAGAATAGACTTTTTTTTCTTTGTTTTGTTTTGGGAAGTAGGAAGAAATGAGCAAATCAGATATGGGATTCTGTCTTTTCCTCCCATTTGTTTTTTGAAGCTTCATCTGAGCAAGTCTTTCTGATTTTTTAAAAAGTACTTAATCTAATCCATTCCTTTCCTTGTAGAGCAATTTGGGATTTCTTAGAGTTTTTCCAAATTAGTCCAATAAATTAATGGGTAAATAGGCAACATCTATGTGTCACGTGGCATAGCAGATTTTTTACACAGAAGTCTTGTCCTTATTTGAAAAGATTCTCTTGGACATGTGATGGAAAACACCATCCATATCCAGAGAAAGATCTGTGGAGTTTAAATGAAGACCAAAACTTGCTATCTTCAATTTTTAAAAGTTGTCTTATGTATTATGCTTTTTCCCTTCTATTATTTTTTCTCCTCTTTTATTTGATTCATCCCCCACAACATAACTAACATGGATCTATATTTAGTATAATTATACTTGTATGGACTATGTTAGATTGCTTTCTGTCAGGGTGTGCAGGGAGGGAAGGAAAGGAGAGAAAGAAATGTAAAATTCAAACCTTCCAAAAATGAATGTAGAAAACTACCTTTTCATGCAGTTGGAAAAATGAATAACCAAAATATTTATTTTTTTAAATAAAAAGAAGAAAAGATTATTTTGGTAATGAGTGAATGTGAACAGTTTATGACTTGAAAGACAGATTAGGAAAAGGTTTCTTCATTCCTGCACTACATGGCAGCACTCTCCTTCATGGTCAAGGTTTTAGTTGGTGATGTCACCGGCCATAGTGATTCAGGGATTAATCTCCATAATTGCCTTTTAGCTTCTTCATTATAAAAGTATAGTCTCCTGCATGGCAAGGAGCCAATCTGCTGACCCTACTAGGACAGTGCTTCACATGAGACACTCCATCCCTGGTCCCTATATCTTCCCACTCTATAAGAGTACTACAAGAATTGCAAAAGATGAAATAAAAATAGATGATGCATTGGAATAGAGATGGGACTCAGAACCACATTGCAGAAATAGCTCTTAAGTTTGGAGCTATATCTAGTTATGGCCATTCTTCCAGAAGTTTTCCCTAAAGAATAGAAGTTATTTGAAGGCAGAATTGGTTTCTTTTTTTCATAATTATTAATGAGTGCCTAGTAGTAGACATTCATAAAAGTTAACTTTGAACATGTGATGTGCTACTGTTAAATAGGAGAGTTGTATCTGAAGCCCTCTACCCCAACCCCTGGCCCGCGAAAGAAGAAATTAATATCCGACAGTCTTTGCAGAGAGTTAAAACTATGTTCAGAGAGTGATGATAAGGGTAGAAGGAAAGAATTAATTTACTAAAAGATATAATTTTTGTCCTGGGGAGTACATATAACTCAAATTCTCAATAGTCAAATTGATTGTGACTTCATAATGTTTATCTTTGTCCAGGGCTAAAGCAAAAATCCCATCTGTGCCTATCCATCATTCACAACGCCCACACTATTCCATAAATTTCAATCAGAGAATTTTTTTAGATGTTTTTACAAGGCAAATGGAGTTAGGTGGCTTGCCCAAGGCCACACAGCTAGGTAATTATTAAATGTCTGAGGTTGGATTTGAACTCAGGTACTCCTGACTCCAGGGCTGGTGCTCTATCCACTGCACAATCTAGCTGCCCCTCAATTAGAGAATTTACCCAATAGAATGGGGCTTTTCTAACTTTCTTTTAATGGAATAAGGACACTAATGGAGTACATGGGACTCTTTCAGTTGTCCCTTTCATCATATGATTAGACTATTATATTTTCTTCTCATTTGTTTCTATAATAATATAATTAATTCATTTTTCCTTCTTAGATATTTGCTTATATTGAAGTCTACCTAAACCACCAAATGCTTCTCCAGTGTCCAATGCTTATTTTTTATTTAAAAAAAATTTTGATATATTTTGCTTGTATACAGCTTAGCTATTCCCTTGTAACACCCCCCCCCACACACACACATACACCATCATACTCATTTTGATTCTTTGGAGAATGCTGTATTCCCAGAAACATGGCCATATAATAACCATATTAGATCAGTAAAGAAAATATGGACCTTTTATTTTCCCTTTAGAGAGACATTTGGTATCAATAAAAAAATTTTAAAAATTTTCAACAGCATGAAATAGATACACCTACAAAAAGTCATAAGAGCATATTTCAAAAATTCCACAAAATTAAGGTCCTAATATAGCTTTTTAAAAAACAAGATTAATCTGGAAGGTGTACTGTAGTACACAATAAATGCAGTGATTGTACACAGAAGTTATTCCTTAACTAGAGCTTTGGTTATGAAATGGCTCAGAGAAGAAAAATGGAGGGGGAGACACAATTTAGAACCAACAGAAATTCTTCTGCTCCTGCTGCTAGTTTTTTGTTTTCCATACATTATAAAACTTGATCTAACAGGAGTTGAAAGAAAGGACATTTGAGAAGGGGAGAGAAAATATACTTATTTAGATATAACCAAATCTAAATCTAGAGAAAGTGTAGAAGGAAGTGTTCTTAGGGAGATGTATTTGGTGAGGAATCTGGTCTTTATTAGAAAGATAAATGTAAAGAATTCCAAGTTTTCAAATGTAAAGCAATATGCTGAAACCATGCTTTGGAAACTGAATTCTTGGTATTGAGGAAAGGAGTGAAGGGCAATGAGGTGGCACAGTGGATGAAGCTCTGAGTCTGGAGTAGGAAGACCCATGTTCCAATACAGCCTCGGTCACTTACTAACTGTGTGATTCTGTTTGTCTCAGTTTCTCTCATCTATGGCAAACCACTCCAGTGTTTTTACCAAGAAAACCTCAGTGGGGTCATGAAAAATCAGACATGACTGAACAAGAAGAACTGCAGTGAAGAAAGACTAAAACAAAGTGGGCTGCCTAGGAGGCCACTGCAATCATCCAGTCGTAAGGGGGTTATAGACTTGGATTAAGGTTGGGACTGTGAAGTATATAGAAAAGGGTGTGATCAGCAGGATTTTGTGACAGGCAGGATGTAGGGAACAAATGAGAGGAAAGCATCAAAAATAACTCTGAGGAGATGAACCTGAAGTATTGAGGGGAGGATCATGTCATTGAAGCTTAGGAAGAAGTGACATTCATTTATCACTTTTGTCAGCACTCTTTGTGACCCCACTCTCACATTGTCCTGCAATAATTTGTGCCTTATATTTTGTAGCTGATTTTTAGTTTCCTTCAGGCCTGAGTGCATAGAGATAATGGGTGAGGGGTTACAGGATCCAGTTAACGAGATGAATAGTAGAATTGAGAGAGAGAGAGAGAGAGAGAGAGAGAGAGAGAGAGAGAGAGAGAGAGAGAGAGAGAGAGAGAGAGAGAACAGGAAGGAAGGAAGGAAGGAAGGAAGGAAGGAAGGAAGGAAGGAAGGAAGGGAAGAAAGGTTATCAGAGAGAGAGCAGATGCTGATGTTAGAGGAAATAGGCAGCCAGCAGTGTCATAAACAGGGGAGAGATCAAGAAAGGAAACAACTGAAAAGATGCCAACTGATCTTGACATAGAGTGAACATTTTCAGTGAAGGAGTGAAATAGAAACCTAATTTCAAGAGGTCAAGAAAGGCGGAGGAGGTGGTGAGTAAATGGAAGTCTCTGTAGTCAACCAACTCACAAACTATAGGATTTTTTTTAAAGATAGAGTAAAACTTGGATGTTTACATAGTATTCAATGAATTAGGACAATAATTTTAGAAGTGAAAAGAATGTAAATTCGTTTTTAAAAGTACTCTCTGGGGGTGGCTAGGTGGTGCAATGGATAGAGCACTGGCCCTGGAGTCAGGAGTACCTGAGTTAAATCCAGTCTCTGACACTTAATAATTACCTAGCTGTGTGGCCTTGGGTAAGCCACTTAACTCCACTGCCTTGCAAAAACCTTAAAAAAAAAAAAACTGTCCAGAAAGAGAAAACTTCTTTCAAGCAAAACTTTACTGTGCATCTCTGGGAAAAATAAGCTAGAAAAGAATACAGCAATAATAGAAACTGGTCAAGTGATACAAGCTTGATCTAGATGCAAACCTATATGATTCTGGAGAGTTTAGCAGCATACATAATGTTGTGGAGAAAATTTCCCTGAGAATATTAAAAAGTTATATAATCTGGATCAAGCCTATGGAAAATTGTAAAGTTATGGAGTAAGAAATTCACGGTAGCAACACAATTCCTTGAGCAAATTTATTTCAGTTCAATCTGGGAAAATCCTCAAAAATGCTTCATATAAGTTTAGATAACACCAATGCTCTCATAGCTATTCTAAACTTCCTTAGCCTGTATTCCCTTTTGTACCTCTGTAACTCTGTGGTACTGACCAAACTGCTTTCTGGCATTTTCCTCCCTTTTCTTGCTGACAAAATCTAAATGATCTAAAAGCATCTCCAATGAGTACAAGAGGGAAGAACACAACCGTTAGCAAATGTGTATTTGAGCTCCACACTCCCAGGGTTTTCGAAGTAATAAAAACCAATTAGATAACACTCAGCAGCAATAGTGAGAGGGAACAGTGCAATCTCACCACTACTAATAGGGTTTTTAATAATAGATAGGTTTCTTTCTGCAGAGCGGGAGAGGGGAGCAGCAGAGGTATCAATTGTACAGCAATCTGCTGACCTCCATGAGATGTAAGAAGTGTTACATTAATGGGGCTGGGCCTCTCAATCCACAAGTGCAAAGGGGATTCCTAGTCATTCAGTCATGAATGATATTTGTCATTACCAGAGGGAATCTTGCAATGGAATGTGGGGAAAGTTATATATATTTTCTCCTTGCAATATTACAGCTACTGGGGAAAAAAAAAGTTTTGAGAAAGTTCCTAATTTAAAGCAGTTTTGCATACTAGATTGATAAAAGATAGCATGATATAAAGGACAATGCTTAGAAATGGGAAACTTTGGAGTCAGAGGACCCTGACTCAAATCTCAGATGAGTTACTTAACCACTTCTTTTATGTTGATGAAATTACTTGTTGCTTTTGGGCTTCAGGTTCCTAATCTGTAACATGAGGGAAATCCTAAGATCTGTGATCTTAGAATTCTCATTATGATAATGTTCAATTTTGGGGTCAAGTAATGCTAGAGATATGCAGACCATGTAGAAATCTATTATGTTAAATGGACTAGCTTTGTTCTTTAATGGAATTTAGTGAATGTCTGATTTGAACTTAACACAAATTAAAATTCTTATGACAATCTTTACTATATTCACTATTCTTATGAAATATTTGCCTAGAGCCCCTCTGCTTAAAACTCAAATAAAAGCTATGGAAACTATTTGTCTGGTTGTCATGGAAACTATCATTATAAACTCACCATACTGTACTTAATGCATCATCTCCTTCCTTCAGAACTGTGAAGCAAGCCTAGTGTGCCATGGAAAGGAAACAATGTCATGGAAAGAGATGAAGAAGCAGTAAAATACAATTCTAGCACTTTCTTCTGAGTGCACCACTACTATAAACTTGTAGCATTCCCATCTCTTTCAAGTTTATTCACTTTCCCCTTCCTTTCCTCCATATTATTCTTTTAAGTATAATCACTTATGTTTATGAAAGAAATTTCCTCAGGGCTGATGTTTATAGGACAAATTCCATATGATCAGATCAAGTTTGTGAATAATACATTTGCCTATGAATAAATTCCCCAGGGCATGTCCTCCTGGCTGAAACTATCTGCAATGAAGTATAATTCATTTAAGGAAGCTAGAGATATAAATATATGTGGGTGGAAAGTATGTGGGTGGAAATGACTTAGAAACATATAAAAGCTGCCTCTAGCTTTAGGATGCAATGTTTAGCTTAGAATACCAGCAATAAAGCCACTGACTTGTATACATTTGATTCATCAGGTCATTTTCTGTCAAAGGGAAGAATGGATTGATCCAGGCAAATTGTATTTGTCTGGATAGGACAGTTGATGTGATATTTTTAAAACATCTCTAGGTCAAAAATAATGATGAAGATCTTTTTGGATATTAAGGCATAATAAAGTTTTTCACCTGAGCTCTTTCCCCTAATGGTCAGTCTTATTTTTAGTGTTCTCCCTATTATGCCACATATGAAGGGGTTAAAAGTATTTCCATTGCTGCCCTTTATCATCATGACCATTAACAACTGTTAAAAATGTGCAAGAACAAAAAAAAGGAGATACTTATAATTTTTTTTATTGAATTCTGTTATCATTAAGTCAATGGCTAAGTCAATCCACAAATCTATATGGGGCACTTACTAGGAGCTAGGCCAATTTGGGGAGAACAAATAGAAGTATTAATTATTTAGAAGATATGATATGTCCATTAGAAATTATAACTTAGTAGTCTCTGAATGATTTGTTAACTCATGTTACCATATAGGAATTCAGCAAGTGGGAGAGATCATTTTAGGCTTAGGTGATGTGTTCATCAGAGTGGATTTTAAAATGAATCTCAAAAGATGGCCTAAGATTTGAGCAAATGAGGAGTGAGGAAAGACATCTAAGAAGATACGCTGCTATGGACAAAAGTATGAACATGAGGAAATAAAGTATTTTCAGGGCTAGTGAGAAGAAGATTTATGATGCAACAAAGGGTCTGTGTAGGGGAGTAGTGAGAATTGAGTCTGAAGAAAAGACACGGGCCACATGGGATATATTTTTCCTTTCCTTTTGCAACCAAAGTCCTAGAAAAATCTGTCTACACTTACCATCTCTGTTTTCTCTCTTCTTACTTAATTTTTAACCACTTGCAATCTTAATTCCACCCCATTATTTATATGAATATATCTCTTTTTGGGGGGGATCTAGTGACCTTTCAGTACTTACCCTCTAGATCTATCTGCTGCATGTGACACTATCCACCACTTTCGATTAATTTTGCTTTTTTTGGTGTCTCCCTTCCTGTGGATTATATAAATTGTCCTCAGTCTCTATATGTACATTAGAACTATGACTTGAGTATTTGTTTCTCTCTCTCTCTCTCTCTCTCTCTCTCTCTCTCTCTCTTTCTCTGTGATGATTTTATCAGTTCCCATGCATTCAATTATTCAATTATTATTTTTCTCCATGACTCTTAGATATAGATATTCAGCCTTCATCTCTTCCTTGAGCACCAATATCACATCTCTGAATATATACATATTATATATATATATTAAATATATAATAAATATTAAATATTATATATATATATATATATATATATATATATATATATATATATATATATATATATATATATATATAAATTTCAGAGATCTCCACCCGGATATCCCATTGAGTCATCTTGATTTCAATAGTTTCAATACATAACTTGTTCTCTTTCCCTCCTAAACCCACCCTTCCCCATTTCTGCCAAAGATGACACAATTTTTCCAGTTATTCAGGTTCAAAATGTAAGAGATATCCATAAGTCTTCATTCTCACTCACTTCCCAACCTAATTATTTGCCAGGTCTTACTGCTTCTATCTCACCAACTTGGACAGCTCTTATTTTAATTGATTTCAACACATGGTCCCACCCTAATTCTAATCCTAACCCTAATCCATCCTCAATATGATTGCCAAAATGATATTCCTGAAATATATTTGATCATGATGCCTTTTAAAGAATTTTGGCATGTACCCATTCATTGCCTTTAGGATAAAATACAAGCTGCTATGCATATTTAAAGCCTTTTAGACTCTAGGCTATATTCCCTACATATTACCTCCTAAATCTGTAATCCAGTTGTACCAATCTATTTACTATTCCCTGTACATGAAATTCCATTTCCTATTTCCAAACCTTTGCAAAAACTGTCTTTTCTCTCTGGAATAATTTCTCTATTCACTTCTTCCTCTTTGAAAACCTACTTCTCTTCAAAGATAAGTTCAAGTGCTCTTTCTTTCAGGAGGTCTTTTCTTATTTTTTCCAGTTATTAGTCTTTCCATCCCCATTATGATATATTTGTTTTGTCTTTAGCTGTTTTTCCTTATCTATGAAAAGTTTTCATTCCCATTTCAGTAGAATATAAATTTATTGAGGAAAGGAACTATGTCACTTTTGTACTTGTATGAACCCAGTGTCAAGAACAGGACCAAATATATAGTAGCCATTTAATAAATACTTGTTGATTTGATTGATCAAATAAATTCAATATGCTAACCATGTTTTGATCAGACATGTGATGTGATGAAAATGATGGTTGCAAATAATAATACAGTAGTAGAGTAATGAATAAGTTGGAAGGGGGGAGATAATAGGAATGAAACACATTTCTTAATCAGATTCACATAAGCAGGTCAGTGTGGTATTGACTACAGTGCTTAGTTAGAACCATTCCTTCCTATTCAGTAAGCAAAGTGCAATGCTCTTCAAGCTGTCAAGAGGGAAGAACTGAAGATCACAGATGTATATGTAGTTAGAAAATCTGCAGCTGTGGATTAGATGCATATAGAGAAAAGATTCTCCATGCAGGTCTTTGTGTGAATTATACTCACACTAAGTTGCATACAGATAATGATGGGAATTATTCTCCACAAATTACTTTTAAAAATTAAAAAAAAAGTACAAGCAGAACCCAATGGGTAAAAGGAAGTAATTGGACAGGCATTCAATAGAGTACTTTATTTTCTTCAGTGATTCATGGCCAAAAAAGGACCATGTGTTTATTTTTCCTTCTTGAGATAACTACATATGGCAGTCTGGGAGTTTTGAAGAAAAATAAGATAAACAAAGGATTTTGCTTTTATTGAAAATGAAAAAAGGAACCTCTACTTAAGATGGAAGAAAGCTGGATTAAAAATTCAAACTTTGGATCTACAAAACAAAGTCAGGCTTGCTTCTACCTTATGACATGATATAGTATTACATATTGGACTGATGATAGTTATATGCCTGTATTACAATTCTGGATCCACCATTAGCATACTATATAAATTTGACTTAGTTACTTATGATCTAGATCTCACTGATCCTATTTTTTAAATAAATCCTATTTCTGTAGTGAGTGGTTGGCAGCTCAATAGATAACAATGCCAGGAAGGAAAAATCTAAATTCATATCTGGATTCATAACTCCCTAGTTGTGTTTGTGACCCTGGGCAAATCATTTAACTCATTTGCCTCAATTTCCTCATTTGCAAAATGAGTTGGAGAAGGAAATGGCAAACTACTCCAGAATATTTACCAATAAAACTCTAAAAGACATTAGAAAGAGTTAGATAAGACTGAAAATAACTAAATAAAACATTTTATTAGCATTTTAAAGTTTACAGTGCTATCTTCACAAAAGTTTTGTGGAGTAGGTAATATCGATTTTGAAGTTAGAGAAATGAAGCCAGGACTATTAAATGAGGGGTGGAACTAAAATAATGACATAAGACCATAATATCTTAAATTTGGGGCTGAGGAAAACAAGATGATCCAGTTCAATTCCTTCATTTTATAGATTAGGAAACTGAGGTCCAGGTTGCTTAAGTAATCTGTCCCAAGTTATATTAATGGTAAGTGTCAATTCCATCATTTAAACCTAGGGCCTCTAATGACAGACAATACCTTTAGGTGCTTTGATCTCATATTTGACTTTCTATCACACCAAATGAGGTGGTGAAGGTTGCATAATTGGATTAAATATAATGCCCTTTTCATCACTAATAAATAGTCTGTAAAGATGCCAAATATGAAGAATATCCTAATGGAAGGTTCAATAAACTCACAATTTGTTGATTTCCTGACCCAGGATGTGGGTGACATGATGGACATTGGAAAATCTGACACATTTTAATGAAGAAAAAATATCAGCCAAAAGCAAATTGTTAAATTCAAGGCTCGTTTCCCCTGATTTACTTAGGTACTACTCATTAATGATCACCTAGTTCATGTGTCAGCTCCTGGGGGAAGAAGTCTAATTCAAGTTCCTGGATTTAAGAATCTCAAGAATGTGGTTTCTGACCTTCTATCAATTAATTGCCTTCTTTTCAGTAGCTGCTTGACAGTAGCTATGTCTAGCACTCTTCCAAAATTAATTCAGGCCTGGTCACCAGAATCAGTAGTCAAATGCTTAATGCTGAACTTCCCTAGAAATGTACTTGTTCAAAGAGCTCTGTTTAATATTTATTTTCTATTTTACAAGCACCAATAATAGATGCCCCTATTGTGAAGAATGTATTATCTATAAAGGTTTTCCTGGGCAAGCTACCTATGACACCTGCAGTTGCAAATGCTTGCCTGTTAGTTCTCTTTAGAACACTAACAATCTCTCTTCCCCAGTTACCCTTGTAAGATACATCTTGGATTCAGAGTCTTTATAAATATCTCTTTGCCTTTATGTTCCCCCGCTCCCCCTAAGTATACTCTCTGCTAACAATAAATTTAAATGGTTCAGATTTTAAGTGACAACCCGGTGTTAATGTTGCAACAGATTTCAAGATTCCTTGATCAATAATCTTAATTATGCTAGTTCAATAACAGAAAACTTACTGGTGAAAGGAAAGATCTTTTTAGGGGGTGGCTGGGGTGAGTGGAGGGTCAGATCCTATTTTCTCTTTGTTAGATGCTAATGATACTAAACATTTGTTCAGATAGGATATACAAATTCTGAGTGCACAAAAATATGTAACCCAGAATTAGAAAAGAGGGCTAAATATTGAAGTGTTAGATGCCTGATAAATATTTATTGAATGATTAGATGAATATCCTAAGGAAAGTTTAAGTAAATCTCTTTATGTTGTCTTCTCAGTTGCAAAATATTGAGGGGGAAAAGCCTGAAGATACACCCAAAGATACAGTCATACATTTACAGATTATCAAACTCTCTTCATTGACTTCCATTACTAAATGTATAATAATCTACATTAAAACAAACTTCTGGAAAGAAATTTGTTGTCCTTAGGAAACAAAGTAAAAAAGTAGATTTTAAAGTATCCTTAATCATTGATGGGACTTGTGTGGTTAATCAATTCAAGTATGAGAAAGTAGAAAAAGTGATGAATTGAAATATAGGTGAGAACTGAGATAAATCCCTGTTTCTGAATGAAATACTCTGGCTGAGTGATCAAGGTTAAATATTCTCTGATATTCTGATTCTTCATCTTAAAATTGGAACATTAGTACTTCATTCACTGAATTTTTAACAGGAAAAAATATATAATATGTTAACAAAGTTTACAAGTTTCAATGGATAGAGAGCCATCCTGTCCGAACGACCTGCTCTCTAGATGCATATTTTGGCTATTTAATAATAGTAGCGATGATGATGACAATGATAAATGGTATTTATAGAGCACCTACTACATATCACCCATTGTACTTAACACTTTACAATTATTACCTCATTTGATCCCCACAACAACCTTGAAAAGTGACTGCTAACCTTTTCTCCACCTTTCAGATGAGAAAACTGGGGCAGATAGAGCTTAAGTGACTCAGCCAGGGTTACAGTGCTAAGTTTCTGGGGCTAGATAGGAACTCAGATCTTTCTGATTGTAGGTTCAAGTCTCTGTCTACTGTGCCACCTAGCTGCTTTTATTGGATTTGGGGCAAGTCATGTGTCATTTGTGAAAACATATTCAAAAATCTGATATTAAGATTAAAAAAAAGTTATTTGTCACATGGAAGAAGAGAGCAAGATGGAAAGGGAGTGTCTTTCTCCCCAGATTCTGGAAGGTTTACATTATATAGAATTTTGACAAAATTATCCACAAACAAATCACATTATACTTCAGTTAATAAACTTCAATTAGAGAGCAATAGGCTAATCGGGTAGATTGAAGTAGTTGTGAATAACTGTAACGCCAGGGAGTGGTAAAGCAAAACAATATAACCTGGGTTGGCAGCCGGAGTCAATATAAGGCTCCAGGGAATTAGAAATACCTTTCAACCATCTCTAGCATTCCTAGAGTGTTACTAAGGTTATCACATTTTGACTGCAGTTAACCATTAATCACATAAGGTTGGATTTATATGGTATAATATTTTCCCCAAACAGCATAATAAATCATTTTTCTATACACTTTATCTCTGAATTCCCTTCAGTCAACTGCATGAGACAAGAAGTTACAGATCAATTGCCAAACAACATTGAGAAAAAAAATTAGAAACCCCTGCACTGATGAAATCACAGATCTGAATAAAGTATTATTTTTATTATAAACAGAATCAAGACCCATAAAAGAAACATATTTGAAGAAAATTAGAGTGAGTGGATGATGTGATTTGTGCACAAACAAAATTGCAAGTTCATTTTTTTTTTAGGTTTTTGCAAGGCAATGAATGGGGTTAAGTGACTTGCCCAAGGTCACACAGCTAGGTGATTATTAAATGTCTGAGGTCAGATTTGAATTCTGGTCCTCTTGACTCAGGGCCTGTGCTCTACCCACTGTGCCACCTAGCTGCCCCACAAGTTCATTCGTAAATAGTATATTGTAGATAGAAAAAACCAAAACACTTTCTATCAATTAGATATATCAAAAAAGTCAAATTGCCTGTCTCAATAACTAATAAGTTTTATTTCTCTAGTTTTCATGTAGGACCTGAAAATCACACATTAGGGAAAGATAAATGTTTAGGAAAAGGACTAAGATGAAGGCTCTTTCATTTTTGAAAGTATAATAACTATGATTTTTGGAGGTTTGAGATATTGTGTCCAACATTTGGCTTTGAGTAAATCTACTGTACATATTGAAAAGTCACCATACTAAGCTGCAATCATAATTAATTTTCTCATTTGTAAAGGAAATATCTTATGGTAGAAAGGACATAAGACTAGAATCCAGATCACCTCGGTTTTGGTTCCAGAACTGCTGCTTCAATTATCTTCTATAAAAACAAAATCCAATAAAATAAGAAAACTAACTATGATAGTCTTATACCTTTAATCAAGAAAAAATGATTTATTATTAAGGGGACCAAAAGAACTCCAAAAAAACTTTAGTCAACAAAATTTTGACCTGTCAAAAGGAGACAAGAATGAAAAAAGAAACACCATATTAGCAAAAATAAACTAATCTTTAATATTTACTAAGAACAATGATGGGTGTTTTATCATCTTATAAAGTCAGCTTAAAAGAGATTCCAAGAAAAACTGTCTATTTCTCCTCAAGATCCCCCCCAAAGAATTATATGAATGCCAAATTAATTCCTTTCTCCCTCTAAATATGTGAGACAAGAAAAATGACTATGTAATATTTTCTACCCTCCTGACCTTTACATATGGGATTCCCCAAAGCTAGTGATGGAAAGACAGTTTGTTTTGATTCAGGAAGACCAGGATTCAAATCTAACATCAGACATTTACTAGGAATGTGACCTCGAACAAGTTTCAAAACTTCTATCTGCTTCACTTTCCTCAACTATGTGATGAGAGTAATAATATACATTACTACCCAGGGTGGTTATGAGGATTAAATAAGAAATTATTTGTAAAGTTCCTGGAACATAGTAGGTATTTAAAAAGTTGATTTACTTTCTTCTTCTTCCCTTCACTATCTATGCTTTCTTATTAACTTATTCTTATTAAATACATCCATTGTAAGCATGAAAACATTGCCTTAGGAAAATATTTCCAAAACTTTTAAGTTCTAGTCTCAGCCTCTTCTAAACTATGATGTAGGGAAAATCCCAATACCAATTACATTGATTACAAATATCTTATTCTCCTGTCCTGGATAACTTCCTCACACCTCAAACATGCTTAAAAATTCAACTTCTTATCTTCATCCCAGCACTCTACAACTTTCCTACAAATTTATTTATCTTTTCAGATGGTATAATTTTCCTTCTAGTCACCTGACTGAGAACCTCAAATTCTCTTCTAAGCATTCTCTTACCTTCAGCCATCCTTTACTGTCCTGTCAATTCTAACTTATACATATTTCTTTCATTTGACCCATCATCTTAATAACTTCCCCCCATTCCAAATCTTTCTCCAACCCCACTGTGACCAGAACCTCATCATCTATCAAAGTTAGTCTATTTTATTATTATTAATATTATTTATGAATGGTCTCATTGCATCAACCTTGTTAGCATGCTCTTCGTAAATGTACTAAAATAGTCATTCTAATGTGCATATCTGGTCATTTATTATGGTTAACAATACTCACCATTGAATTCCTTTTTTTTTTTTTTTTTTGGTACTTAAGGCATTCCAAAAACAAGATTCTAATTTATCTTTATCTTTCTGGTTTTTTATCACACTATGATCATCATTCAAAAATTCAACATTTGAATCAAATTATACTAATTGCTGTTCTTGTAGTCACATCCAACTCCATTCTTTTTCTTTCCTTTTAGTGCTTATTCTTATTTAATTTACAACATCTTTTGACATCTTGAACTTAAAAGTCTTCTCTTGACTTTAGAGACACCATACTCTTCTCATACTTCTCTTTTCCTCTTATCTACTTCTCTTTCTTTACTGACTCCTAATTATTCTCTTCCATAAACAATTTGTTGGAATTTCCTGAGAATCTGTCCTGGGTTCTCTTTAGTCCCCTTATTCAATTTCACAGTTTCATGTACCAACTATACAGATGGTCCTCAGATCTTTAGCATGTTTTCACTTCCCTTCTGAATGACATTTCCATTTCTCTCAAAGAAATATTCAATGGGATTTCCTAGGCACCTAAAATTAAACTCTTACTCACTCAATTCTTCTCTTCATTAATATTATTCCCTATCTTAGTTTCAAATACTAACTGTACATATAGATGGCTCACAAATCTTTAGCATGCCTTGACCTCCCTTCTGAGTTACATTTACAACTGTCTATTAACTTTTCTCTAAATCTTCTTTGTCTTCTTTCTGTAGTATACCATTTTCCTGATATTTCATGATTATAAACTTGCTGCCACCTCTGACTCATATCATGTCATTCTTTCTATTCAATTTTTTATCAAGTAATATCAGCTTGATCTTCACAGTATCATATCTCTATCTCATCTCTATCTCTATCTCTATCTCTCTCTCTATCGATATCTCTCTCTCTATCTCTATATCCATATCCATATCCATATCCACATCCACATCCACATCCACATCCACATCCACATCCACATCCACATCCACATCTACATCTACATCTACATCTATCTACATCTACATCTACATCTATCTATAATCTATCTTTATCAATATATAGGTATATGTAATGTCTCTTCTTCCTGCCACACACTAGTGTTCAGATATCATTTCCACCTTTCTAGAATATTGAAAAACCTCCTACAAATTTTTACCACAACCACCACCACCTCACTTCCTCATTTCTGAATAAAAATGTGTGGGAATAGATCTGGCATGTCAAAAATCTTTAGTAACTCCCTGGTGTGGTGTCTGCTATATAAAGTTCAGTATCTTGTGTCCAGCATTTGGTTATCACCCAACTTTTCCAGTGTTACCTCCATCTTTCTTTCTTTCTTTCTTTCTTTCTTTCTTTCTTTCTTTCTTTCTTTCTTTCTTTCTTTCTTTCTTTCTTTCTTCCTTCCTTCCTTCCTTTCTTTCTCTCTCTTTCTTTCTCTCTTTCTTTCTCTTTCTTTCTTTCTTTCTTTCTTTCTTTCTTTCTTTCTTTCTTTCTTTCTTTCTTTCTTTTTTTGTAAGGCAAATGGGGTTAAGTGGCTTGCCCAAAGCCACACAACTAGGTAATTATTAAGTGTCTGAGACTGGATTTCAACCCAGGTACTCCTGACTCCAGGGCCGGTGCTTTATCCACTAAGCCACCTAGCCGCCCCTCCACATTTCTTTGTCTACTTAATTTTAACAAATTTGAACGGACTGACCCTTGAATGTACCCTTTGCTTTCTTGCCTTTACTCATAAATTTTGCTTATGCCAGGAATTTTCTCTTTCCTTTTCATAGCATCATTTAAATTCTAATTCAAATGTCTACTACAGCAACAAATTGGCATTTCCATCTGTCACTTCCTGCTCTTTTTGTTCTTTTCTATTCTCTCCTTTATTCTGCTAGTTCTTTTTATCATCTGCATACCTTGTACTGCTGGTCTTCCAAAGAGCTTCACAACAGCAGATTTGAAATAGGAAATACATGGATTCTTATGAAATGTTGGTAACAATGGGAAAAATGCCAAAAAGGCAACATGTATGTTCATTTAGTAGTAATACCTGTCAAAATAGGAAAATAATAGTACTTCAAGATATTGGAATAAATGCCAAATCTAACAAGAAGAAATTTCAGTAGCAACTTTTTCAAACACGATTTTTAAGTCCCTTCCCCTTTTTGTTTTTCACTACAATTTTGATGAAAAGTCAAGGTAGCAAGTCAATGATATACATAGTGATAGTCTGTCCTATGAAAGTTTGAAACTTAAATGGTAGCAATGTATAGGAAGATTGTGTATGCCAAATAAATGAGGCAATCACCAGCAATATCTTCTTGAGATAAAATGGCCAAGGACTATACAACTCAGCCATGTAAAATAACTAGAAGGCAAAAGAGGGTTAGACCCCTAAATGTTATTTCCAGGTTCAGATACATAAATCAATATAACCTAGGAGTTTCTCTAACCTAATTCCATTTGGCTGGAAAGCAAACATTCTGTTTTACAGAAATGAGTTCTCTATCACTGAAGAAATTGAAGTGGTGGCTAGATGGCCATTTTTCAAGGTGACTGTAAAAATCAATGCTTGTTCAGATGCAGGTTGGACTAGAGGACCTCTGAGATTCATTTGAAAACTGAAATTCATGATTTAGACATGCTCTTTAGATGCCAGGCAAACATATTTTCAGCTCACAGAAATACAAGCACATCACCACCATCATTATGATTACACCTTGATTGAATGATAAATCCCTAAGTGGTTTTTGATTTTGTTAAGGCTCCCAAACTATTTGAGGATAGACTAGATAATCTCTGATTCTTATCCCAAACATTTGCAATGAGAAGTTTCTGTTTCTCTGTGCCATGTTCATCAAGTAGTTACATCAAGGTCATATATTCCTCAACTTTCTGACCTGTATGATACCAATACATTCTGTTTTATATCTTGACATGCCTCAGTATATCAAGAAGAAAAACAATGTCTGTGGCTTGTCATAGACCTGTCAACAAACAGATCTATAGAAGGAGGCAAAAGAAAGGGAAAAGGAAAAGGATGACCTTACAGATAGAAAGCAGGGGACTACAGAGTAGTCTCAGTCTACAGTCCTGTGTAATGATTTGTTTACATCTGAGGTAGATGAAGATATGGAAGAGGCAGGGAGTGATGATGGAGATAAAAATGTAATATATCAGAATGAGGCTCAATAAAACTCATATGCTCTAATATAATCCAATTATTGGAGTATTTGAGTCAGGAAAGAGACCTATCATTTGGATAGAAGGCTATGACATCAGTCATAGAAGTGATGAGTTATGTGATCCCAAATGGAATATCCAAGATAAAGCTCTAGTAGGAAAAGTATGTATGACATATCAGAGGAGATAGAGCAAAAAGAGAAACAATACTGAACACTAAGTTTCTGTAGTCAGATTAATTTGCCTGGGGAAGAAGAAGGAAGAAAGGAGAGTAATTTGAGAGTAAGGATTAGAATTTGAGGAATGAATCTTTTCCTTGCAGTCTCCTCTATATTTTACCATTCCCCAATTATGTATATATTTACAGTGCCTCATAAGCTATTATTAATAAAAATATATAAAACCACCATTTAAAATTGCATATGCAAAAGAACCAAATGACTAAATTATTTAATGCTCACTTTTTATGGCAATGGCAACAAGTATTTATTAAGTGCTGACTACATGACAGACTTAGTTGTCTAAATTAGGCATAGCCCACCTTTTATCATGTACACAAAATGAGTCACTGTAGAATATTGGGAATTTAGGGGATTTTTCCAGGTACATTCCTCTCTTCACTCTAAGATTTCTGAGATCTGACTTCTAGATACCTGTAGCTTTATCTTCATAAGATGGTAAAATATAAACTACAAAGTAAAGAACTTGACTCAGGAAAGTAGTAGTCAGGTATTAGTGTGAGAGAAGATGTCAGTTATATGAGGGAAGCAAAGCAAGAATCAAATAACTGCCTACTGTGTTGCTGCCCAAGGTACTGAGAATTTGAATCATTTTTAGGAAAAAAAAATCTTTTGGAAGCATATTAAAAAAAGCAGAGTTCTTTTTTCATTTCTCCAGATATTCAGATATTTTAATGTGATTCTTGAAACATCTAAGAAAAGTTTGACAGTGAAGAGAGCTTGATTTAAATATGCTTTTTTCCTAGTTCCTCAGAGTATTAAAAAATTAAAGCATGCTATGGAGGCTTTGATGTGTGAAAAGTGACCTTTTACTATATTGATTGTTTTATTCCTGAATATTTACAATATCTCTGTTATTTGGAGTGAATATCTATACCAATAGCAAAATATAAGTTTCCAGCCTCAGCTAGGACACTGTTATCTCTCAGGTAATCTGAAACTTCTTCACATCAGGAAGATTAAACCCTCTATAGCATAAATATTGAAAGCTTTTAAAATGAGAAAATAGCTCTGATTAACTTAATAGGCATCCATGAAGGATCTATCCTATATGAACCACCAAGGAAACCTTATTCTTGTTATCATTCACATAGCATTTCTTATTGCATAGAGTATACAACACTGCTCAGGATGGTTTTAAGGACATCTTTACAGGACATGACCTAGCAAGAAAATTAAATCTTCTCTAGATATACTAGTCCATATTGACTTTCTTTTCTATGTCCCATCACACTAAACATATGTTTAGTATATTGTGACTTAATCTATTATCCTTATGATTTGAGCTATGTATGTGTGTGTGTGTGTATGTGTGTGTGTACTGATACTAGTAAATAATATTTGTCAGCAACATAAACAAAGATGTCTTCTTCAACTGACAATGGAAGTTTTGAGTTTGGTTTGTTTTTGTGTTGTCACAATTGACACAATATGTATACATTCACACTAAGTTCAATTATTGGGCACTTGCATAATAGGACGGTTGGATATAAAGGCAGTATATTCTTTACCTCTAGTGTAAATTTAAATATTCTAGGATTCCATATTTACTCATTTTTAATGGGAATGGTATAAGGTAGAGGAGATGTCAGTCCTCTCAATTATTGAAAAAATGTCTACATATATATTTTCATTGGAAACTTTGATAAATGAATTTTCCTTATCACTAGTATTGTTCCATCCTAGATAGAGGCTTAAAGTCCTCCATATGACTCAGTAATCAAAATTGACCCAGTTTCTTTCTTAAATCCATTCCGGCCATCAGCTTTATTATATTTAAATATAAATGCATGTAACTGATTCACAAGAAATTTCAGAAAACAAAATGCAAGAAAACATTTCCTCCCTAAGCTTTAATTCCTTATTGCTTCAATTTGGGTTTTGTCTGGTATGGAAAATAAGAATAATCCCTTGGTGCAACTGGAGAAGAGAGGTAGAATATGTTTCTAGTGCCCCCAAACCCTCTCTCTATCCCTATTAAATATCCATTATTTATTCTCTGTGCAGAAATCTCTGCCAAGTCATGTATACTTGTTAGTTGTAACTAATTCAAAATGAGTGAGAGAAGATGACAAATGTCCATTGTTGGAAAAATTCCCAGGCAGATTTGGGATTCTAGACTAAATACAGTAGAATTATTGAATAACAATTATGAAATTATATCTTCTTACTAAAAAAGGAAAATATATAGTCAGTGGCTCGAGCTCGAGTTGGCATATTTTCCTCTAGGAAATCAAAAAATTCTACACATACACACATGCATATATACATAAATATATATATATATATATATATATATATATATATATATATATACAGCAATAGACTGTATATCTCTGAAGGTAGAAGTATACATTACATTAATTAGCTACTTCATTCACAACCCAGTCCTATAGACTACATCCTTTCTCCTTATGTATTCTTGCTTTTTCTGTACCTCTTATTCAAAATGTCTGCTTCCCTATTTTCTGTCAAAATTCCATCCATTCTTTAAGTTTCAACTCCACAAAATTTTCTCTAGGTATATTAGTCCATATTGTATTCACTTTCTAAAGTATGGAATTTAGAGTTTATGATATTGTAGGTTGATAGATTTAGAGCTGAAAACTATGCCAGAAGTCATTGAGTTTAATCATTTTCTTTGATAGATAAGGAAACTGATATCCAGATGGGTTGTGTGACTTGGTCAAGGACATAAAGGTAATAAGTGTTTGAAGTGGGATTTAAAGCCACTTCTTGCTAACTCTAAGCCAAACTTTTTATTATGCCATTCTGCCTCATAATTATTTAAGCATATACTTGTCACATATTTTGTCTCTAACCATTTTGCATGTATAATTTTGGTCTAATGAAAAGAATAACTTTATGAAGAGTGATGGAGGATACATTTTACAATGTTCTGCAGCTTAACACAGTAGGTACTCAATAAATATTTAGTTAGTTGAATGGTTGGGACATATTAAATGATGATGATGATGATGATATTAGATTATACATGGAGATTGCAGAAAGTACATAGCATATCTTTATAGACTTCAAAAATCATTCATGTCATAGTGGTGAAAATTACATATCAGAAGTTCACTATCTTTCATAGATTCAAAGACAAATCTTTACAACACAATTATCAAACTTCAAATATTCTGAATAACTCAATATAATTGTAGTACAATGGAATTATAATTAAAGCCTAAACTGTTACACATAGTTACCTGAGCATAGAATCAATACACAAAATCTTAAAAAACAATCACTTTACCAGATGCTGTGATATCAAGTATTCATCATCTCTAAGCTACATGGAAGAAAAATACTTTAAATGTTTGGTATCCCAAAAGTCTCAGTGAAATTACAACTATTAAACTGAGATTTACTTCCATGGGACTAAACTCCAGCTGTCTTGTCTGTTCTAGTTAAACTTCTGCTATTTGCTCTTCTCTGAACACAACCACACTTTCTTTGTTCTTCCTTTAGCTATTAAAGTTCAAATTATGCTAAAACTTTTGAAAATCTTGCTTTGAGACCTTTGGAAGGAGATTATATTCCCATGTAAATTGGATGAGTTACATCCTTGCTACTGGAATTGCGTTGAAGATGGTTTCTATCAGATTGCAAAGGTTGAATTTGTATCCTCATGAATTTACCTATAAAAGGAAATTATTTTTACCACCTGCATAATAGTTGATTCAACAATAAATATAAAAGATTGACAAGAGTAATCAGTTTCAGGACTGCTTTTATCTGAACTCCATTGAATAACATGAGAAGGAAAGCAAAGCAATTTATGGTGTATTTTTTGGATGTAACCTTAGGAGAATCACACAAACACACAGACACACAGACACACACACATACACACACACACACATACATTCTATCATTTCATTCTTATGTTAACTCTCTCTATATTTATTAGAAATTATAACCAATAAGGAACTTGAGACTCAACTGCCCAAAGCCAAATACTGAGTGACAGAGTTTAGACTCAAATTCAAGTCTTCTGGTTTTACATTTAATTTGATTTCCACTACAATCTTCTGCTTCTTATTCATCCAATTGACTTTTATGATCAAAAAGCAAAATCAGAACTCTAGCTTTAATGGAAACTAAAGATAAAATGTTGTTCCTGGTAATAGTACCACATATCTATTATATAATAGACACTTAATAATTTTTTTAGGGTTTTATCCCATGCATTTTATTATTTAATATTACTTTCTCATTTATTTTTAAAATTTTTAAGTTTTTTTTTTACCACAGCTACATGCAAAATCAGGTCTCAATTTTTTCCCCATATCCTTGAGATCTAAATTCTACCCCTTTCTCTCACCTCATTCTCCCCATTGAACAAGTCAGTTACTTGGTGTAGTTTAAAAATGTGTAGCTATTAAATACATTATTACAATAGTCATGGTGTAAAAAATGATTAGTATTATTTTCCACAAAATGTTAATTCAACTTATGAATTGTTAAGTTATATATATTTATTTTCCTCCTTCTTTCCTTTTTTTTAGGATAGAGAAGGTGCCTAAGAAAGTCTGAATTTTCTTCTGGACTCTGAAAAGTATCATATGCACCCTGACCCCATTCTGACATAGACATTCCAACCAAAAAGATTGAAAGGAAGCATTATTCCTCTATTTTCAAATAATGAAAAAATATAAAAGATATCAGACTATAAAAGATAATTGACATTCTTTTAAGAGTTTATAATTAAAGGGGGGTGGGAAGGGAGGGTGGAAGGATATTTTGTAACTTAAAATTACACATGGATGGAAATAATTGATTAATTAAGAAATTTTAAAAAGAACTGACACAGCTAAAAAAGGAGAGTCATGTAGGAAAAATTATGAAAAATTGACCAGAAAAATCAACACCTTTAAAAAGGAAACACAAAAGATAATTGAAGAAAATAAAACCTAAACAATAGAATTGAACAAATAGAAACCAATGAAAAAAAGAATTTATAATTAAAACAACATTAATTACTATTCTACAATCTTTTGTCAGGCAATAGGATTGGCCATAATAGCTAACAGTGAGGGGCCTAACATAGTATATGATGTTCTCCCAGAGTAGCTAATTATAGCAATATTTAAAGGTTTTCAGTACACTAACATCTTTTTTTCCCCTCACTTAGGTAAAATACTCAAATGTTATCCATGTATCATAGAGATGATAAAGAGGCCAAAAATGATTATTTGGTAAAACTCTCATGGTACAACTGAATTATGTGATTTTAAAAATATATATAAGTCATATTTATTACATGAATTGCCCTAATTTTTCATTGCAAGCAAATTTGCTATAGTAACTATAGTGATCTGCTTTTCTTGCCTATGCTACCAATGCTAGAGTGCTACCAAATTCTGTTTCAGCTTGCCTATAGCTAGGATTCAATTTAGCAATCATAAAATTAAAGAGCATTAAAGTTAAAATAAATTTCAGAGGTTGTCTAGGCTAGAACATATTTGAATTAGAATGTTGTATGACACATCTCAGAAATATCCAACAAGGCTCTGCTTCAAGACCTTCAATAATGATGGACATTGGTAACTACATCCTGAGAAAATTTATTGCAAATTAATTAGTCTAAATTTGCCTATTTTCAATTTCCTCCAAAATAAAAATATCAGTATAGGACATTCATTCTTCATACACATGTTTCTCATGTTTGAGATATTGCTTTAGCTATTTTATTATTTCTTTTTAAATAGATATCATAAAGTTGATAGTTAATAAATATAGATAACACACAGTTTAAAATGCAAAAATATAATGATGCAATAAGAAAAGTCCAACATGTCATGTTAGTTTAAAAAGAGGAAAAGTTGAAGACTATTTCCAACAAGTTGAATCAGTTAGATCATAAACAAGGTAGAATTTCAATTGTTTCGAATAAGACTGTGGTCAGGCAAATCTGTATGAAGGAGCAATGATGGTAGACAGAATAATGACTACAAAGGCTTAGAGATAAGAAAGTAGGAAATGTTCAAAGAATATTAAGAGGCCAAAGCATAACTAGAACAGGGTGAGTAGTGCTTAGTCCAGGGCAATGACAAATTTAGAAGCCCAAAGCAATAGTTGTAGCTCTTCAGCATCATGGATGCAACTATTTGCATTAGTTGCAAAGAAAAATTAGTTAAAATAGGTAGCTAACAAATGACAAAATGGAATGCATTTCCTTGCATTGCTTTGCCTTGCCTTGTCTTATTTTGATCTCCTCACTCTTGGTACCTTGACCTCCCCAGTAATCTCATGTACCAAAATATTTCACTGATCCATTTCAATATGTAATTTCTCCCATTTTTATTATAGTTCTAGTAAAAAGTCCATATAGAATGGAGTTGAGTGATTTAATGAATTAATGAATTAAAATGCAATCCTTAAGAGCTCCATAGGTATACTAAATTTTGGTAAACACTAGGCAAACATTGCAAAGTAGCATGCCCTCAATGGAACTGGGTTTAAATCCTGACTCTTATTTATCACTTGTGAGAACCTGGGAAAGGTACTTTCTCATTTTTAAAATGAAGATCTTGAGACAAATGACATTTGGGATAATTTATAATTATAAATCTATATCTTCTAAGCTTGGATTTCATTTATAACACAATGGAGAACCACTGAAGTTTAGAAGAGCGAATATGAATGGAAATATAATTTATGAAATATTACCTGACATGACTTTTTTGGCAGTATTGGTGTCAGGATAGTTGAGGAAGAATAGATTCAAGAAGATTAGTTAGGAGACTATCTCCACATTCTAAATAAGAAGTAATAAGAGGCTGAGCTGTGATAATGATGGTGGGAAGATAAGAGAGTCAATTTAGCAGATGATATAGAAGTAGAAACATCAAACCTTAAGAACTGATAACATGACACAAAGTTTGGGGTTGAACTTAAAGGAAGTTCAAGATATGCTAAGTTTAAGGCTCCAGTGGAAGATTCTGAGGTAGATATCTAGCAAGATGCTGGCTATGCCCTGAAACATTGAGGAAATATTTTAAAATGGAAAAGCTGATGCATTCAGGAGGAGGAGAAAAGATTTGAGAGGAATATCAGTTCTTATGAAGATATAGTTTTATGCAGATCATTTCACCTCTCTCTATCTCAAGAGAATCAATCATTGCCTACCAAATTTTTTTACAGATATGTAAGGTCAGTTTGGAGTATAGTTGAGTTTGAGGTTAATTGTGCAAAAACAAATTTTCAGGTGAGATATTAAAATGCTGATACAGACTTTAGGAAAGAAAAGGCTGCAGGTTCTCTCTCTCTCTCTCTCTCTCTCTCTCTCTCTCTCTCTCTCTCTCTCTCTCTCTCTCTCCCATTTCTCTCCCTATATCCCTTTTTTAATCCACAAAAAAAGGCAATGAAGTAGAAAAAATCATAATGAAAATAAGATAATTCAATGAATTCAATTTAATATTGTTATTCTTTAACAAAATAGGGTATATATTCTTTCAAAGTCTTAGAAAAACATTTATGAATTGATATAGAGGGAAATGAGCAAAACCAGAAGAACAATTTGTACTGTCATAGCAATATAATAAATGTACATTATGAATGATTTAACTGTTCAGTATTTGAGAAGAATGGTAACAAAAATATTTCCTGACTTATGACAGGAAAATGGTAGACTAATATGCAAAATAAAAAATAATTTGGGGGCATAACCTATTTTTCTTTCCCTTCCTCCCCTCCCCCTCCCCTCCCCTCCTCTCCTCTCCCCTCCCCTCCCCTCCCCTCCCCTCCCCTCTCCTCTCCTCTCCTCTCCTCTCCTCTCCTCTCCTCTCCTCTCCTCTCCTCTCCTCTCCATTTTCCTTTTTCCTTTCCCATTCCCTTTTCCTTTCCTTTTTTTGCTCTTCTTTGAATAGGCATAGATAGAAAAATATATATCCTGTATAATTTAAAAAATACATTAAAAAAGAAAATCATATGTGTTACATGAGTTCCTTCACACCTTTCACCCTCCAAGGTCTTTGATTATCAATGTGCATATGTATGTATGTATCACTTCAGTATAGGGACTGATTTGGACATCTGGTTTAGTTTTTCCAACAAAGATAGTTGGAATATTTGAGATGGAGAGTGGTGAGAGAGGCTGAAAGGTCATTGTTGTTTTCTGTCCTTCAGGCAAAACAATAAAACACAAATACTGCTCAGCATTCCTTTGACTTCCTTTCCCCCTTCCTTTTTACCTGCTGTTTTACTTCACAGTGAATTAGGAAGTGGAATGTTCTCTGAAAATATCTGAAAGGTGCCCTACAGACAGCATACAATCAGATACTTAAGAGTACAGAGAAGAACTGAGTCTAAGGTTAGGTAAAGTTGACAATACATAGAGGGAGACAATAAAGCTCATTTTAATGTTGCTTTAATGTAAATAAACATTTTTATTGATAGAAAATTCTACTTTCCATGGCATATAAGTATTTATATTTTATGTTGAATTGAATGTGTTGCAATGAAGGCTTTAAGTTTCTTGTGCGCAATATCACTCAGGGAGGGCAATTTTTCAACCTTGCCTAGGGAAGAAACATGCCTTTTCCTAATTCTGGTATAGACAGCATTTATTAGATGGTTAAATGAAAAGTGAAAGAGTATCTAACTCCAAAGTTTACCATGGAAAATGCATGCTAACCTTCCTTTCCTTTTATCAGAATAAGACTCTGATATCTCACTGATGTCTGGAAATGCTTCTGTACCATGTGCTTGATAAACAATGGGAAGCCCTCTAGATAGGGGTTCATAGAGGATGAAAGTAGATACCCCAGTGACCATCATAGTTAACCTTAGAAGTGTGAGAAGAGAATAATCACTTGTCTACTGGCAAAACAACAGGGAAGTGGTCCTGGGGTGCGTGGGGGAGGGAGTATCTTACATTAACAATTTATTACCTAAAAGTGGAATTAGTCAGTCTCAAAAAAAAGTAGGGAAGTTCCCCCACCTCACTGGACATGAGAGGGATCCTGTTATTGGGGGAATATAAGCTCTGGAATGTCCTAATACAGCTGCAAAAGCTGAGAGGATAAACACAATAACTATTTTCTATTTAATCATTTATGTTTAAATAATAATATGACAGAATTTCAAAGCAGGAAGAATTCTCAACAGTCTTTTGATTCATTTCCAAATCAAAATTCTTGCCAGAGCTGCCCAGCAAACATAAATAAATAAATAAATAAAAGTCAACCATCTTTTTCTTGAAGACCTCCAGTAAAGTGGGACCTCTCTGTGAGATAGGTTAGTTTCATTTTTAGATGAGTGATTATCAGTGTTGAATTTCCTCTGGGGCTATTTTGGTGTCCATACTTACATTAGAATATTGGTTTGCCACTGGACAGTTGACAACATCTCCTCTAAGTATTTCAGGGAAAATGCTAATGTTCTCTGGGATTTCTAGTAGTGTTGCTTATGAACTATTCATCCACACTTAATTAGTTTTTGAAAGAAGAAAATATTTACTAATGTTATTCTTTTTCTCTCTCTCTCCCTCCTCCCTCCCCCTCCCTATATTCTACATGAATAAATACATGGATATATGTTCACACAAATAATACACATGCATGCATATACATAATATGTTTATATTTCCTAAACTAAGGATAGACTCTTCTATTGTCCACTCAAAGTTCCTAAAGGGACTTGCCTTAAACTTAGGAACCACTTGCTGTCAAAAGGGAAAATCACAATTCCTGATTATTGAAAGAGTTCTTTTTCTTTTGGGGAATCTCCATGAACCCCCCCCCAATATGTAACTCCCTAGTAGGATCAAGGGTCAGTATTCTTGTAGTTCCTGAAATTGCTTATCTTCAAGATACTTCAAGAAATAGAAAGCCAGATCAACAAAATTTTGTGTTTATAAGTGTTTCAGAGATTTTTTTCTTCATTTCTCTGTTAAATATTTTGTCTCATACTGGTCTAGTCACAATTAAATTACATTTTTTTACTAAATTAGAAAAATAAATATAAATTTCATTTGGAAGAACAAAAGGTCGAGAATATAAAAGGAACTAATTTTAAAAAAGGCAAAAACAAAGGCAATAATTATCAAAACCATATGAATTGGCTAAAATAGAGAGGTAGATTAATAGAACTTAATAGATTTACACATTGTGGCAGAAATAAATGTAGTATACTTGAATTTGACCAGTATAAAGACTCAAGATTTGAGGATAAGGATTCAATGTTTGATAATAATTGTTGGGAAAAATCAGAAAGTTGAATGGCAAAAACAGGGCAGTCTTTCTAATGATATGTTAAATAGGATGAAGGAAGGTGCAATTTGTTCTCAAGGAGTAGAAATTTAGCACTCTCACTGGGACCATTACCTACACAGCTTGCTACTCTCTGACACAAGAATTCGTATCCTCAAGGTGCTCCTGAACCAGGAAATTTCCAAAAGCTTCCCTCCTTCGATGCTGAACTGCCCAGATCCATTGAAAATGACTGACCCTCTCAGGGAATCATACTATTTTATTTCTTCACTCAAAGAATTTCATAACTCATAAAGTCATCAAACAGCCTAAATTATCTTGTTTATATCTTTAAAGCTATTCTGTCAGTTAGATCAGTGATGTAGAACTCAAATAGAAATGGGGTTCACTAATCTATACAAAAAGATCCCTGGGTATTGTACATTGACAATCAAAATATAATATTAGGTATATTCATTATATTTTAATTATTTTGTTAAATAATTACACTATGCAAATATAATTCCAATTACACTTTAGTTCAAAATCTACTCAGGGTGTTGCTTGGGGTGGGCATAATGGTTTGTTGATTTAAACCTATAGATTAAATTGATTCATTAATTGTAATAAGAGGGTGGAATATCACTCTTACATTAGAAAATTTTAATTTAGTTTCATTTAATTATTTTCCTTAACATTTAACTTAAATAATCTTTTTCAGTTTTTGACCCATTGCTACTCTTCTGCCCTCTGTAGCAAGGATCCAGAAATCTATGGTCCTTGGTTCAAATCTGGCCTGATCCATGTTTGCTTATCCAAAAAAAAGTAACTGATTTCTGAATTTTTAAAATAAAATTTTATTGTATTTAAACATGTATAAAGAAAAAAATAACAAAACAACAAAGCATTATTAGCTCCCGCTCTGCAATATAAATAAAACAGGCAGGGGATCTGGCCCTCTGGATGTAACTTGCCACCCTTGCCTTGGAGCCAGTAGGAACAAGCAAATCTAATCTTGCTTCAAGCTATTACCTCATTCCTAAATCTTGCCTTTTCCAGTTTTGCCCTAGAATCTTTACCTAGAATCAAGGAGTTTCACCATCTTATTTGCCCTCCTGTGGAACATTCCCCAGGTTATCAGTGCTCTTCTTGAAATGTACCACTCAGAAATGACCATGATATGCGAGGTCAACACTTAGTATGCTGATCTCTCATTTCCTTTTATCTGGATTCTATATCCATGTATCTTCTAAAAGACAGCCTAAGATTAAATATCTTTCTTGATTCCAAGAGAACATCTTTGACCTATAGAACATCTAGTCAACTAACACCCCCACCCCCACCCCGCTCCCAATATCTTTGTTGAGTTAAACTACTATCCAGTTGTTCTGTTACATCTTTGCCCTGCTGAAACTAATTGTTTGAAATCCGAATGTGAGACTTTCCATTTCATTTCTATGAAATTTTGCCTTATTTAGACTCAACATTCTACTCTGGCAGTACAGTTTTGTATCAAGATTCTGACATTAACTGAATTGGTATTGCTCTACTCATTTGAGTTTTTTGGGGGAAGCAATGTTGTGGATTCTTAGCGCATGTGAAGAATTTTAAGAACAGAAATTAGCCTTGAGTACAAATGAGTAAGTGCAAGCATAATTCATCATTTTGTCAGGTTCAAAAATCATTCTGATCTGCTAACAAATTTTGATGAGGGCAAAGGCCATAGGTTAAATAGGTAGACGACTTAGTTGAAAAATGGAATTGTCAACAGAAATTATCTCAATTTGCCGATGACCACTGGACATAGAAAGTAACCAAGACCCACATTTCAATGCCGTCAGTTTATCTTTTGACTTTCTATAGATGTCTGTGTAACTTATTTTGCATAACTTTTAGTATAGCATTTAATAAATATTCGCAATGATGATATTGCTGCTGATGATAAGTGATCAAGCAAGTTTGAAAAGTGTCCTAAAGTAGATGAATATGCTGCTGATGTGTGCATAAAATATTGCAAAAAGCTTAGATAAACTATAACTGTTTCAAGAATCTCAGAAAACATCAAATACCAAGACTAGGGGTCCTTCTTACCCCCCCCCAGAGAATCTGTTATCATGTAAGTATATAAATATACATGTTTGCTTCAACTTATATGCTGTTTGTGGGTAGTTACATGGTATATGGATAGAGGCTTGGATTCAGGAAAAAAATCATCTTTGTGAGTTCAAATTTGACTTCAGTCACTCACACACTTATCTGCATGACCCAGGACAAGTCACTTAATCCTGTTTGCCTCAGTTTCCTCATTTATAAAATGAACTAGAGAAGGAAATGGCAAACAATTCTAGTACCTTTTCTAAGAAAACTCCCTAAGGGGTCACAGACTCAGACACAACTGAAATAACCGAACCGATAAAGTGTTTTCAAGTAATTAAGCCATAAAATATAAAATATTTTAGCAAATATAAGATTTACTAATTCTATTGAACTTTACTATTAAGAAGCCTGAGGCATGTGAAATTCATACTTGATTCTTGGATTAATTTGATCCCACTGTGAAATAGGAAAAAAAGGCCTAATTACCCTCTATCCTATTTTCATCTCTTTTACTTTAGACTTTTTCTTTCTTTCTCTGTCTCTCTATCCCTATCTCTATCTCTGTTTCTCAATCTGTCTGTCTCTAACTCAATTTCACTTTCTCTCTCTCCAATTTATACTTCGTTTCTCATTTGCATGTATCCACTCATGTAAACTTCATATACTTATCTTCCTTTTCCTTGATGTTTTATGAAGGACTTTTTTCTTATCTTCTTCCTACTGTGATTCTTTTCTTTCATAAGGCAGCAAGGTGGACACTGGGAAACACTTCCCAGTGTAATTCCTGTCCCAGTAGTGACTTGGCAATTTAGGAATATATTTACTCTTGAACCTATCCTCACCACAGTCTCAACTGTCTCCTATTCAACCCTGAATATGAAAAGATGCTGCTTGTACCAAGTACACCAGGGGCTGACCTAGGTGTACTATATAGATTTCATTAGACCTCATTTCTTCACTCAGACTATTCCCCAATATAAAAAAGAACTGTTTTTTGAGGGACCTTCAGTCTTCCAAGGGATGGGAGCACCTACAAAGTCTTCCCCTCAGCATAGTCTTCAAATATATTTGCTTTGCTTGATATCGAATTTACTTCTGTTCATTAACCATGATTTACTCGCTCAACCTAGAATTAATTAATTAATTAATTAATTAGGTAAATAAATATGTGTAGAACCCCTTGGGATTAAGCGATAGTTGGGGCCTTCTCCCTCCAATTCAGAAAAGGCATAGATATCATCTGACTACTTCCTTCTGCCATAATTGACTGCAAATCTGGATTTAGTAAAGAGACAACCCATGCCCTTCCAGATTTTCAAGATATAAGAACGACTCTTTTATCTCTTGAAATTTGATGAGGGGATTATTATTCTTCTCCCGTAATTTCTCCCAGTTTTATGAACATATGACATCCTAGAAAAGTCCGAGTCTAGTATCTGACATTTTTTTTTTATTTTGGTGCAAGGTCTTGTGGATTTCAAATGACAATTGGTGTCTTCCATTTTTTTTTTCTGGAACCAGAGTTAAGTAGTATCAGCTAAATGAAAATTATTAGTAGTCAGAGAAAGAGGCAGATTGACCAAGAAAGACAGGATTGCTTACAGAGAGAAGAATAAAAAGATCCTCCTACCCCTACCTATTCCCCTCCTCTCCCCAAAGAGAAAAATGCTAAAAGAGCCCACTTGATATTGCTCTAGTAGGATTCAGGACAAATCAAATGAAAAATATCTAATGAAATGGACCAGCAAGGCCTATAGACAGGCTTTTCAACTTCTTGTAAACATCCTTTAATCTTTTTTGCTGATCATTCCCTTTGTGGAAATACCAGATTCAGGTTTATATACTTGGGTATCCTTTTTTTTGCTTCTCCCTCCCAATCCCTACCTTGATTCATTTGTTTTTAGACACATTAGCTGCAGTATGATACTTGATCTCCATTTGTCTCAGTTCCTTCAATATCAAATGAGGAATAATAAAACCTACCTCCTAAGGTTGAAAAAGATATTTGTAAAGCACTTTGCACATATAGTAGGTGCTTAATTCTCTACCTTGTCTTTCTCCTCTCCTCCAAACACTGTCCTGGAGGACATCATCTGTTAAAGTCAAAATCAGAATTACTGGAGAAGGGATAACACAGTGACTTTGGTTGTCTAATTAAGAAGAAGGACAATGTCAGAGCAATGAACCCAAGATCAAGAGACAGCTTGGCCAAGATTGTAGCCCCAGTGACCTCTTATGGAACCTGACGTTGTTGTATTAGAAGGAGTCTTTTTTCATTTTGGAGAATTCCAATAAACTCTGAATGCTAGGAGTGCAATGCATTTCTCCCTCTTATGTGCTACATTCTAAACAAGGAAATGAATAATTCATGCAGAGACAGGCTCCTGAAAATATTTCTTAAACAAATAATCTCAATTCCACACAATTCCTTGGACATACTTACATGGAAAAAATATTAAGTACTCTGAAACCATGAAGCCTAATTAGGAACTCTTATATAAATCAGCATAATTTCTTAATACTTTGCTCTGATGCTTGTTAAGATTAGCAGGGTAACTATATTCAATTATCAGCATTATGATCTATAACTAAAGAGCACTGAGTTATCATCTTAAAATGGAATAGAATTTTTATTTGAATACGCCTAGAGATTTTTATTATTGTGTGTGTAATTCAATTTGTTTGGGGTAGAGTGGGGTGGGGTGAGTATAGTCATTAATTTGTATAAAATTATCTGATGGGTAAAAAGCTTTCTGAGACCCCTGCTGGCTCTAAAGGAAAATTGCATCCAGGTAGAACTTCAATTAATCATAGAATTTTAGATCTGAAAGGGAACTTGGAGAGCTCCTAATTCAATTTCTTAATTTTTAAAGGAGGAAAACTGATTTTTGTTGAATCATATATATTTCTTGAAAAATTCACAATTGCACCTTGTCTCCAATCAACTCAACAAACTTCTATTTATTATATGCCTATTTTATCAACAATTCCACAATACATGTTTACCAAAAAAATATAAATTAGAAATTTATTACACTTTACAAAAAATCACACTCACTTATGTGTATGTGCATACATACATGTTCATATTCACATATAATATGCCATATTAGATATAGTTCTCAGCTTGAAGTCAGGAAGATCTGGGTTTAGACAATTCATAGCTGTATGACTGGGCAAATCACTTATAACTTTTATCTACTAACCTTTGTATTGGTAAAAGTTATTTCCCTCACTAAAAATTCCCCATGCTGAGACTATCATCAGCATTTGCATTAAAAATTATACTGGAAAATAACTTATGACATAAATCATGGTAATATTTATATGTGCAATGATTATTGAAGTTAAAAAATGAAGGAACTTTTTTTAAATTAAAGATTATATTTATTTTGAGTTTTACAATTTTTTCCCCAATCTCACTTCCCTCCCCCCCAAAGGAACATTTTTAATATTAACTTTACTTATATCCAATATATTTTATTTTATTTTTTTGGCAAGGCAGTGGGGGTTAAGTGACTTGCTCAGGGTCACACAAGTAGGTAATTATTAAGTGTCTGAAGTTGGATTTGAACTCAGATCTTCCTGACTCCAGGGCCAGTGCTCTATCCACTGTGCCACCTAGTTGCCCCATTCAATTTATTTTAAGTTAAGCAAAGAATAAAACAAAATAAAAATATTCATGTAACAGGAAGAAAGTAGAACACCAATGAGTTAAATTACTATGAACAAGTCTCTTCACCTTCCTGGGATTTGATTTCTTAATCTGCAAATAAAGGGCTAGAGCTAGAGCTAGGCTTCATCATGATATCATTCTATGAATTATGTATTTTGAGGAAGTATATATTTACTTATTGGTGGTATGACTTAGCTATCTTCACTTAATATTTTGTTGTACAAGCCATATATTGTTGTATGGGCTGTTATGATTTGTCAGACAAGGAAGATTTTCATCCTAGCCAGTTTATTAGTTATGGTAAAGAAAACAAATGATTTACTTGCCTAGACTCACTCCTGCTCATCTTTTTAAATGACTCCCAATTGTTCAGCAGTTAGAATTACACTTACTAGGTGTCTCATGCCCAGGACAAAGTTACAAGTTAAAAACTTCTAGAGAGAAGGAAACAAAATGGGTACAGATGAGAAACACTTTAAAGGGAATCAGTTCAAAAGATAATCTAAAAATTAATTTCATGAATATCTTTTATTATTATATTAACTTTCACTGCTGAATATATATTTCTTCTTGATTCTCCAAAGTTTTCTCCAAAGGGAAGAATTAGCTGATTTGGGGTTTGGGGAGTTATGGGTTTCTGTTTTCTTAAGTAGAATAGGGGGATAATATAGAGAGATAGGTGAAAATTGCTTCTGTTAGCTAAATCTTTCTTTTTCTAAAAGTGCACATCTGAAGGCCACAAAAGAGTAAGGCAAGAAAAGGAAAGGTAATAAAGAAAGGATGAGGACATTTGGAAAAATCAAACAAATATAAGTTTTTTTCAACTGCATTGGATTAGGAGTCAAAAGGTATGAGATCTGGTCTTGGTTTTTCCATATGCTTTTGGTGCAAGTTACTAATCATCCTAAAACCTTAGATTCCTCATCTAATAAATGAGGGAGAAATAAGAAATAAACTATATAAAGATTATATCCAAGGTTTCTTCCACATCTAATATTCTGTCTCTGGTTCTTTTTAGATTTAAGTTCAATATTAAAAGTCTGATTTCTCCTTGTACTTTTCTATACTTTATATAAAATATAGCTTTTCTTAAAACAGCTTATTTAGAAAATATAATAAGTTTATATCTAGCCTATTTCTTCCTTGATTATTCAGGTACCTGTTTCATGTTTTGCTCTTGTTTTCATCCTCAAAGAATTAGTCAAACTGCCCTATCAGTCAAATTCTCAGATTTTAACTCTATTCATTTCTCACCCTACTAAGTCACACTTAAAGTAATCATAATCATGTATGTAAATATTCTTCCATGGAAGAGGTATTTATTAAGTATCATTTGTAAAAAAGGTATAGCACTAGATGTGATGAAGATGAAGAAGATGAAGAGGAGAAAAATGAAGAGAAAGACAGTAAAAAAGATAAGCAAAAGATTTATCTTTTTCATAGCCTGTCTTTTGAAAGGTAAATAAAAATTCTATCTCTTGGAACAGAAGTCAGCAAGAGTTGAGATCAAATTTGACCTCAGATCATAACTATGAGTGCTAGTATGTAGAGAGAGGATAAATGGTGTGTCAGTAAAGACTTCTCTCAAGAGGAGATATCTGACTATTGTGAAGGAAACTACAGAGTCTCTGAAGTTGGTGGACCTGAGGAAGGAGGACCTTCTAGACACTAGGTTCACTCATTCAGCAACATAAAGAATGGAGACAAAATGTGATCTATAGAAAGGAGCTAGCATGCTGGCTTGACTGGAATAGTGAATTGTGAAGTGAGTAATATGAAATAGGAAAGGTGGTTGCAATCATGTTGTAAAGGGATATCAATACCATTAAATTATATTTTCTTTGAGAAAAGTTTGCCTTCTTCCTCTTTTATCCCTCCACACTTCAATTCATCAAAGATTTGTTAAGATCCTACAATGTACAGAGAGCATTGTATTAGGGACTAGAGATACAAAGGTTAAATAAAGAATGCTGCCTTAAATATGGAGCTTATAGTCATGTAGAAAATAGCCCACATGTTCAAAAGTCACTTTAATGACTCTTTCTCTCCTTCCTGTTTATAAATCAATTCCTTCCAATTAACTCTGTGTTAGTGATGATGCATTTATGTACCACTTAAGATTTTATAGAGTTCTTTCTTCCAAACAATGCTTTGGGAAATGTAATGGAATTATTACTATGCTTGGGTTCAGAGAGGTTAGATACATAGCATGGCATGACACCTAAATGGTGCTGATAAACTGTACTTAAACATTCTTCTCCTGTCATGTCTGAAATTATTTTTCTCCTTGTGATTGACCATGTTGAAAGCCTACTCACCATTTGGAGCCCAGGACCAAAGGTGTGCACTTGACAAAGCTTTTCTGATCCCCTTTCTACCTGGCAAACCACTCCTAGTTAGCAGTAATCTCTAGCTCTGTGGATCTTTCATAGTCCTCTGCAAGTTTCCTATTCACTCATTTCCTTAAAATTTTCATTAAGGATTTTCAGATACGTGTTAGTCCCTTCACTGGATCTTATTAATATTACCAATGGTTTCGGGAAGGATGGTAATCTCCAGTGTTCTGTCCTGGGTCTGCTTCTTTCTCTGTTCATTCTCTACTTTGACAATTCCATTACTTGCTATGCCTTTATCTACCACCTCTACAAATGTGATTTCAAAGGCAACATTTTTAGATTTGATCTATCTTCTAAACTTCTGATCCTTTAACTCCAATCCAAACTTTACTGTTCCATGAGAGTCTCTGACTCAATGTGTCTCTAACTTGATTCTCTTATTTTCCTCTGAAATCTTCTCTTCTTTCTAAGCTTATTATTACCCACTGTGGTACCACGATTCACTAATTTGTTTTGAAAATTTGGTATTATCCCATGACTCTTTTCTCTACCTTGACTCTCATTTCTATGATTTTATCTATTTATTCAAGCACTGGAAACCCATTTTCAACTCACCTCCCTTTTCTATCTGTACCTCTATACTGCAAAACAACTGAAAAATTAATTGATAACAACCAGCTCAAACTGTTATAAAATATCTTGACAACTTTTCTTACATCCATTCTTTCACTCTCTAATAAATGTTTTATACTATTCCCTCAGTCATTTTCGTAAATTGCTCAGATCAGACTTTAACCCTAATTTATCAATGGTTCCCTATTATAATGTAAGCTTCTTGAGGGCAGAGACTTTATATTTTTTTAATTTTTCAGTCTCTATTAAATGCAATTCCTGCCATTTAGCAAGGGATGGATAAATACTTGATCATTTAATGACTGATTGTCAAATAAATACTGAACTCTTTAATTTGACATTCAGTCTTCTATAGACCTCTCTCAGCTTTATACAACAAACTTTCCATTATTATCTAAGGTAGCTAAGGGTTGTACTGGATATAGCACTAGATCTTGATTCAAATAAAATTTGAGTTCAAATCCTGCCGAGATACTTACTAGCTGGGTAACACTGGCAAATCATCTCTTTTAATAATAATAAGAATTCACATTTATAAACCTTTATGGCTTGTAAATTATTTCTCAAATACTACTTAAAATAATCCTTGCCATGCATGAAAATATTCTTCCTTAGAAGAGGTATTTCTCAAATGTTACTTAGAACCACCTTGTGAGCTTGGTGCTATTTTTATCTTCATTTTATAGATGAGGAACTGGAGGCAGGGAGAGGCAAATTAATTTTAGTGTTACATAGTTAGTATGTGTCTGAAGATGGATTTGAACTCATGTCTTCCTGAACTCAAGATCCAGAGCTTTCTCCACTGTACACAAATAATCGCCCCTACCTCACAAAGCTTTGACAAGGGTAAAACTTAGATAATAGAACTAAATAATTTTTTAAAACTTAAAACATTATATTAATTTTAGGTATTGTTTTAGTCTATCAGACCCCACACTAATCTACCTCTGTTTTGTTCATGTTCTCCTTTATTAGACCTGGGACATCCTCTCCTCTTATTAAGCTTGAATTTTTACCTATCCTTTGAAGCTTATCTTAAATGCAACCTATTTCAGGAAACTTTTCTTCACCCCTTCTGTACTAATCAACCATTGTACAATATAGCATATTGCTTAGATCTCTCTTATACACTTAGAAAAAGTATATGTGGATTTATCTTACTTTCCCACAAGATTATGTGTTCAGATAAGTGAAGGAATATTTTTCTATTATGTTGCACAATCTTAATATATTTTGGTTGAAATGAATTTAATTTACTTGTAATCTGCAAGTTCCATGGTGGCATTAACCATGTCTTTTTTACCTTATATCAACCAGCATACACCAAAAGGTCTTGCATATTCTAAGTATTTAATATATATGTTTAATGAATTGAATATCAATTCATCTGGTTAATTTAATAATTTAATGCCAATTTTATTTATTTAACTATTCTTCCATCTAGAAACAATATAATTTAAATTGAAAATCACTACATTAGAATGAAAAGAAAATCTAAATTCAAAGAAGGGAGACTGGCTCCCTGGCTGTTCCATGAATAAGATATTCCATCTTTCTGTCCAACCATTCAATCTGGCTTCCTCCATGTGCTGGAAGGTTCTATCCTCTTCCCCAACTCCTGACCTCCTAGACTTACTTTAAATCCCTAAAATTGCACTTTCTAGAGGAACTCCTCCCTTAACCCTCTTAATTCCAGTGCTTTTGATCTTTTTATTATTTCCTTTTCAGCCCAAATTGCTTTGTGTATTTCTTTGCATACCCCCCCCCCATTGGATTGTAAAGCCCTTGAAAGACAGGGTTATCTCATTTCTCTTTTTTTTATTGCTAACATTTAGTACAATGGTTGACAAATAGCAGGTGCTTTAATAAATGTTTATTGAATGAATGAATGTCATAGTGACTATTTTCTAAAGAAAATATTTTTTACTTATGCCTACCCTGGCATTCTTCCTGACAGCCTCCTTGGCCTCAGGTGATTATGGTGGGACATGGACATTTGTTTTAGAGAAAGTAAATTAGTTGGACCTTTCCTAAATGAGATTCCATAAAGTACTTTTGGGTTTACACACACACACACACACACACACACACACACACACACACAAGGTTTCATTAATTGTTTGGAGGTTGTGAAATGAAGCACATCAGCAAAGATTTGGAGAAATGAATTCTATCCTCTCTAAAAGAAATGAGGGTTCATATTTGGCTAGAAACTCTTGATGAATATTACTATAGTGTCTGAGCAGAGTGAAATAGAAAAATGAGATAACAAAAATAAATAATCCAGTCCAAGAAAACACTATTACCTGAAATATTCTCATAATTTGAGCAGAAGGAGGTTGGCTTCCCCCCCCCCAACCCCTTTATACTATCTAACTAATTGCCTCATTTTCTACTTCCCCTTTCAAATGTGGACAAAAACACAGTTTGCAGTGACAATTTATAATTCTAGCCTCCTTTTCCAATACAAAACTCTAGCCTGAGTATTAAAAAAAGCTTGATTAGTTGAGCTAACCAGCTGTTACAAAATTAGAGTTCAGATCCTCAAGTCAAAAAAATATTATTTTCCTGAGGAGGAAATATTAATGTTACAAAAAAGTTATCATTAGCAGAAGCAGAGGTTCATATTAATCTATACACTAGTCTCCACTGTCAAAAGGCAAAAAGGCCCCAGAGGAACCTCTTTCACTGGGGAATGAAATGACATTAGCTTTAATGATAATGATAAGGAGGCTGTGGAAAGTGCTATGCCAATTCCCAATGTAATCCTGCTTGGGGGATGTTTTTTTTCCTCTTCTTTCCTGTTCTTATTTTGCTGTTGTTTTTAATAGGCATTCTCTCATTTCTCCAGGAATGTAGAGCTGGAGGGAACTCATGATATAAGAGACATCCAATAGCAATCACCTTTCTTGATGAGTTTGCTCTAGGTCTATACCACAAGGAAAGTGTTGCAAATCCAAAAGTAAGAAGAGGAAAATTAAGAAAAAAAGTGATACTGACAATCAATAGAATTATAGAAAATAGTAAATATTACACAAATGGTGTTCAAAATGCCTAGACTTTGGTGATTTACATTTAATTTTATTTTCAGCTTAGTTAGTTGACATATTTTCCTAATCTTCTATACAATATTTCTCATATATGACCCACTTTCTCTACTCATTCTCTAATCACGTCCTTGTCCTCATTACTTCTAGCAAAGTTGATAGCAATAATTTTCTTAATGTTGTTCAATCTCAAGAATTTTCCTACTCTATGGTATATACTGCTGTCAAATTGATTTTTCTTAAGCACAGATCAGATCACGATCTTAATCAATGCCAATTCCTATTTGCTTTAGGAGTAAAATTTAAACTCCTTTTAGATTCATTCTATTTTTCCAACATCATTGGAAATTACTTCCCTTCTGGTACTTTTTAATTGAACCAAAATGTTCTTCTTTCTGTTCTTAGCATATATAACTTTTCTTTACTATTACACTGCATAATACACATGCCTGGAATGCACTCCCTCCTCAACTATACCCTACAAAGTATATCTTTTTCTTCAAGACCCAGCAGGGGCACCATCATCTACATAAAACTTTTTTTTCTCATCCTGACAACTATTATTTCTCTTCCTCCTAAATTACCTTGGATTTCACTACTTTAGTTGTTTATATTTGCTTTCATTCTATTCATTTGATGTACAATTATATAGGACCTTGTCTCTTTTAAAATGTAAACTATATGAAACTCCAGAAGGGATGCTAGTGGGGAGTTTTGGTCTTTCTTTGTATTTGTAACCAAAAGACTTAGCATAGAGTCTTGTGTGTATTTATTATATTATATATACATATATACACATATATGTGTGTATATGCCTATATATTTGCATATATGTATATAAATATACACACATGCATCTGTGTGTATGTATGTGCTTAATGAATGCTTGGTGATTGCTGCTGATTGTTTTGGGGGTGGGTGGGTGAAAGCACTATACATTATTACTACAATGGAAAAATTACATCCTTCCATAAAACAAAGGAACAAGTAAAGATCAGAGGTTCCCTGGGTATCAGAGAGAAGGCTACTGACTAACTGTGGGATTGATTTCCCATTAGGCTGTTTTGGAAAGAGCCCAGCTTGTAGTTATAGACTCCTCCTACCCTGTGTCTAACAGCCTAGAGAGCTATCTATCCATTACTCAAATTGTACTTGGACAAGTAAACTTCTAGAGTAGACTGAATCAGTCTCTTACAAGTCATATGAGTAATATTTAGCTTCCAATCAAAGTTGTGGGAAAAGTCATGGCACAGAAAGAACCAAGAGCAAGTCTCATTTCTTACTGTTCCTGTTTTACAGTAGAGGAAATAAATAGCACAGAGATATTCACAGGAAAAATCCCAATAAAAGACAGAAGCAAGGGCAGGTCCCTATGTTAAATAAGAGTTAAAACAAGCAGAGCCAATAGAATGAATTTGTATAAAAATGGGTTCATTTTCATTAGATCCAATTGGTCTGGGTTCTTTATTTCAACTCATCCCCCTTTACTCTTTGGAATTAGAAATCTTTTTAATACACATTAATAGATCCATCTCACATTTTCCACGTATAGCAAAACTTACTTTGACACACAATAGTAAGTCAGCTGGCAAGGCACTCAATGAACAATGGGAAGGACATTACATTTTTAGTTTGTCGCAATGAATCACAAGGAGTCAATTGCAAACAAACTTAAAAAAATTTACCTTAAGACTGTTCCATTTTATTACACAATTAATATCTTTCACATGGATATCAATGATAGAATTCAAAGACAATCAGCCCCAGAGGGGAAAATTCTTCTCCAACAGATGAGCAGAGAGAGCAACTTGACAAACTCCACTGGTTAGGTAAATTAGTATAAATAAGCTGCTGAGTCACTCTCAAATAGGAAGAGCAGAAGAACCTGCACTAGCTCAAAAAGGGCCTGCAGATAGTTTGTTCAAATTCCCAGCTTAGAATTGTAGGAAAAAAAGGAGAAAGTGAGAGAGAAAGAGATTTCAAGAAAGATGACCAGATCACGCTAAAGATTATGGGAATCTCAGGGCTAATTTTACAAGACTTGTCACTTTCCAAATATTTAATAACTCCCAGGCATCCCTTTCCACTCTTTTTTTAACATTCCTGTCATTCTTGCCAACTAAATCAGCCTCCACATTGCTATGTTTAATAAAATTCAGTATCTTCAATTCTAAAGCTCAGGCCTCTTCTAGCTGAGGTGAAGGAGATAATAGAGGAACAAAAAAGGTGACAAATTTGAAGCCTCCAGAAAATCAGAGAGCAAACAAATCACAACTGCTCAACACTTCAGTATCTATCTATGAAAGTATTCAGAGACATTCTGCAAGTTCCAAAAAATACAAACAGGTGCACCTCAATTTATGCCTCAGATATTTTCTGGGAAATTTCCATTTAAGCTTTATTTCACCCATAAATCGAATCCTTGTAAATGTGTCTGTGAGTCAAGGATTCCTAGAGTGAATCCTTTAATATAATGTGAGTAAATATGCCGCATGCATTTTTTTTTGAAAACCCAGATTTTCACATGTAAAGTCAGCATAAAGTAAGGCACACTCATTCAGTAGACCTCAGCACATACAAGGAGGCTATTTGTAATCTTTTAATCACATATAATGTTATAGTTGTTTACTTCTTCAGAGTAAAGACTCACAAAACCATACACTTGGATGGAGGGAGTATAAATATGAATCTGTAGTATTCTCAGTCTAAGAATCCATTCTTCACATTGGCTCAGCTAATTCAAGATCATCTGCCAAAAGATGCTTCACTTACCTAGAAAAAATAAAACAGAGAGAAGAGGAGAAAAGTGTTAGTGTAATTCTTTGAAATCTAAAGTTGTACTTCCAAGCATTCTAGCAGCCTTCAATCTAAGAATCCTGTCAGACTCTTGACAATTTTAGGCAAAGAAGTGGCCTACTTTCTATGAAACCTTGTCTTTACATGGTCACTACTTTGTTTGCTGTAATTGGTTTGTGGTGCCATTTAGTAATGCCAAGATTATTCATTATCAAAATTATGAATAAGCAGGTGTTCCCATTAAAGCTTGATCTATTCATAAAATAAAACAACAACTAATCTAGGACAACATTAACTATGTTATAAAACCAAGTAATTTGATTCAAGAAGAAAAACAGTGTGAGAAGAAACATTTTTATAAACACTGATAGAAGTTAATACAGTGTATTAAACATTTGAGAGTTTGAAGCAAAATATATACATTTATGCTTTGGTTGAATATTGGTTGGTGATATGCCACAATTTAAAACTGTTTGGTGGTCATGTGGAATAAGTGATTTTTCCAGGATCTAGGAACTAGGATACTTCAGTGTTTTAACTATAAACTTTAATGAAGGAAAACAGACAAATACATGATAAGGCTAACTGTCCAAGAACTGAAAGTGGTAAGTCCTTCAATAAAATGCTTTTTTGGATAATGGTGGTTTAAGATTTGTTTGACCTTCAAGGTAAATTGTATTAGTTCTAAGAGCCTGCAAAATACAAAGAGGAGGGAATGACTTTAGTCAATGGAGGAGAATGCATTTTCTTTCAAGTAAAATGTTTATTACCATTATTAATGCACCTATCCTATAGTCTAACCTTCTTGAAACACTCAACTACTTAGTTCCTTTTTCTTCAATATTTTCTAAAAATAGCTGGCAAGTCCATTCTCTCCACTCATTAAGTCAGATTTAGTAATAGTGAGAGCTGGCATTTATATAGCAGTACTATGTGCCAGACAATGGGCTAAGTACTTTAAAATATTATCTCATTTGATGCATAAAACTCTGGCATATAGATGCTATAATTATCCCCTTTTTGTGTTGAAGAAACAAAGCTAAACCAAGATTAAACCAAGATTATGTGGCCAAGATCACACAAACAAGGAGCTGAGGTAGGATTTGAATTCAAGTCTTTGTGCCACCTAGCCCCAATCATTCATGTATTTTACAAGATTCACCGGAAAAGACTGTGTAGTAGCTTAAAATCTATAGTAATGAGAGTCTTCATGAGGCTTCAGGACGAATAGTAGTTCTATGCTGGTTAAACTTCCTTTTCGGGGCATTTGGACATTTAAAATTCCTATCAAACAAACAAACAAAAAATAAAAAACCTTGGACTATTTCCCCCATGGCCAATAGGCAATTTAAACATACAAATTCCCTTCCTTTCCTTCTTCCTTCTCTTTCCTCCACCTTCCCTTTTTCTTTCCTTTTTCCCTTTAATTCTCTCTCTCTGTCTCTCTCTCTCTGTCTCTCTCTCTGTCTCTCTCTCTGTCTCTCTCTCTCTCTCTCTCTCTCTCTCTCTCTCTCCTCTCCCCAATTTTAAAAGCTTTTAAGAAGCTAACCCTCTTTTAGTCAATGTTTATCTTTAATATCTGCCTCCCCCCTACTATGCCATGTAGCATTTACCATTTGCTTATTGGTGCCTGGATAGTTCGTTGGGCATCTCAAATTCAAGAAAACTCACCTTATATTTTCTTTAATCCACTCTTCATCTAAACTTGCCCATAAGTTTTGAAAATATTACCATCCTGGGGGCAGTGAGGTGGTAGAGGCAGCTAGGAGGTACAGTGGATAGAGCACAGGCCCTGGAGTAAGGAGGATCTGAGTTCAAATTCGACCTCAAACATTTAATAATTACCTGTGTGACTTTTGGCAAATCATTTAATCACACTGCTTTGCAAACTTGCCCCCCAAAATAATTCCAGCCTTTCAATGACAATGTTTCAACACAATTTTGGAGTAATCCCTGATATTCCTGAAACATATCTTTGGTAACCAGTTAGTTCACTTCACTTTAGTGATTATTTATCACCTCTCAGACAAAATATCTTTAAAGCAGCATTTAAGACTGTCCACAACTTTTTCTAATCTTAATTCATGTTATTCCTCTTCTTTTTTTTTTTTTAGGTTTTTTGGAGTTGCAAGGCAAATTGCCCAAGGCCACACAGCTAGGTAATTATTAAGTGTCTAAGACTGGATTTGAACCCAGGTACTCCTGACTCCAGGGCCAGTGCTCTATCCACTGCGACACCTAGCTGCCCCCCATCCCTCTTCTTGAAACTGGCAAATTAGCACATTCATCATACAGAGCATTCCCAATTCACACAAGATAAATTTCACTACCTACCTCAGTGTTTGTACAAGTTGCCTTTCTCTGCCTGGAATGAACTCTCTCCTATCTTCTACCTCTTGCAATTATTTGAAATCCCATGTCTTTTTCAATAGCGTTTCTCCGTGTCCTCCCCTACCCTAAATAGTTATTAACTATTTCCTTATCATTTATTTTTGCAAGTCTTTGCACTTTTCTACAAACTTAGCATTTATTTATCTGCGTACCTTTGTATTCTGCTCTAGTAGAGCAGTAGGTGAAAACAATTATTAATTTTTTATCTTTTATTCTTGTGTCTTTAGAACCTATGCCTTGTATATAGTAGGCACTTATTAAAAAATTGAATTCATTTGTATCCATTATCAAATAGACCAGTACAAAAGAAAGTGAACTAGTCTTTAAGCTAGGATGATTTGGGGTTAATTAATACTGCTAATACATACTGCCTTTTTTAAACTTAAGATCTAGACAGTACTCACCCTCTATCCAACAGCATTTTTCATTCAAGGCAACCAAAAAATTAAAAGTCTTGAGACAAAAAAGAAATTTCACTCAATTAGTCCCTTCCTCTTTTAATCATGCAAATAGCAGTATTGCTTCTGTCTGTGTGTTTGTGTGTGTTTGTGTTTGTGTGTGTGTGTACAGAGGGCTATTAGGGATAATCCTTTTGTGACTGGTGTATTGACAGAAAAAGTATTTGTTGCCTTTGCATTTGATTATATAGCCTTCAAAGAAGGCATGCAGGGACAAGAAAGGAGCCAATAAGGAAACTTCCCCAGAATTATACTCCAAAATGTAGAGTGCTCATCTCCTTAGACCCTCTCCTTTTTTTGTCCTTCAGTTGCCTGAAACACTACAAGTAACTACGGCTTCATATGAGTTTGGACTGATACTGTGCTGATAGTTGGATAGCTAGAGGATTGGGGGAATTGGGAAAAAAAGAAGTTTTCCCTTCCTACTCATCCCCAACACACTCCCAAATATATATATATATATATACATATATATATATATATATATATATATATATATATATATATAGAGAGAGAGAGAGAGAGAGAGAGAGAGAGAGAGAGAGAGAGAGAGAGAGAGAGAGAGAGAGAGAGTAAAATGAGATAGGATTTAAGAAATCTTAGATTTAACTAAGTTTGACATATACTGACTTTTCTAAACCTCTTTAATTTTAATGAGATTCTGCCTCATAGATTTTACCTGTATGATAAAAATAATAAAAAAATCTATTATTCTTACCTTTACATGATTATGACAAAGTCCAAATGCAGGGATACCCCTAAAGATATTTTATACACTCTAAAGTATGAACATGAAGGCATGAAAAGATATAATCAAGGAAAATAAACCAAAAAATATAAAAAGAAACAGTGAAGAAGAAACAAAGACGAAGAAAGGAAGAATAAAAGAAAGAAAGAAGGAAAGAAAGAAAGAAGGAAAGAAAGAAAGAAAAAGAAAGAAAGAAAAAGAAAGAAAGAAAGAAAGAAAGAAGGAAAGAAGGAAAGCAGGAAGGAAAGAAAGAAGGAAGGCAAGAAGGAAAGAATGCAGAAAAAGAAAGGAACATAGAAAAAAGATTAATTATGACTCTGGGTTTTGTTTTGAAATCTAGAACTAATGAGGATTCATGACTTTAGCATTCAGTTCTGACTAATTCCTCAAATTACTTGTACTTAGTGTAGAAAATTATTGGGGGGGGTAATAGTGATATGAAGATGAGTAACATCAAAAAACACTTTAGGGGTGGGACTTTAGTTTCTACCTATAGCACAGTTAAGAACAACTTTTTAATTAAATTAAATCACTCTACTATTTTAGGCAGCAATAGCTGTAGTTTACTGGCCAACCTCTGCCCATAATTAAAAGGTTTTGAAAAGTGATTTCATTGAAAAGTTTTAGTACCCTCATCTCACAAAGATCTTGTTAGCTTTTTTCTCCTTTTTGTCTTTTGTCTTCTTTGCTTTCCTTTTCTTCTTCCTCTCTGTCTTTCCTCTTCTTTCCATTTTTCTTGTCTCCTCTCTCTTTCCTTTCCCTGTGATTCTCTCCCCCCCCCCCACTCCACTCTGGTTATTCATGGAGAATTCTCTCCAATAGCAGCTGTAGTAAATATTATTTATCAATGATTCGAGAGATTAGTAGTTTACACACCCAAAACAAAATATAACTTATTCTTCCACAAGTATTTAAATTAGCATTCCAATCAGACCTCTTCACAGCAGCTATTCTGCAGTATACTTTGGGGATTTCTGTAGGACAGCTTTACCTCAGAACCTTCAGTCACTTGTTTATTATATTTGCTGTCAATTGCAGTAGACAAGAAAAAGTTCACTTGACTCAGTTGATTGTATATTCCCAAACACCTTGTCATACCAGTGTTATTTGCTCACCCAGGAACAATCTTTGTAAGTCTCTTTTTACTTTTCCCATTGCCCTTCATGCTCTCTTCTGAACATGGCTGCCAGCAAAGGGAGTATTTCATAGTTCTGTTATTAGCAAAGCTATGAATTGATGCAAAAACATGGAATTTTACTAGGAATAAAAAGTAACTTAGAAATTAGACAAACTATTGATGATATCATCTCCCTTAAAGCAGTGGTAAAGACAGACCTCTCTGAAAACTTGATTATCTTCCACATCAATACTGTCTGCTTAGGTCCAAATGCAAAAGCGTAGAGTCTCATGTTATACCTTGGTTCTTTCCTAGATTACTTTACATTGTATTTATGTGAAAGACCCATTGGAATAATTTCTCTCTTTTAGCAATCTCATCTATCACTTTACTGTTTCACTGCTTCTCATGAGTGGTATCATTACTGTCTTACTTTCTCAGTCCCTGGAATTCTTGTGTTTTTGCATCTAAAGGGAAAACTTTTGTAAAATGAGTTTCATATCAATTCCTGTTTCCTATGCTCTGAAGGAGTGGGTAATTTGACCCCTCAAATCCTTCCCTCTTATTACTTCTTCTTTCTCCCCTGACCACTTAGAATTCTCTCTTGAAAGGGGCCATAGCCTAAGCCAAGATAATCTTCAAAATTCATTATCCTCCAAAAGATGTTATTTTTTTCTTTCTGACATCCATTTTATTCATATTCTTGGCCTTCTTAGTTCTCCTCTCTACATATATTTTTAATCAAGCTGTCAGACTTCACAGTCCATAACTACAGAAAGAAGAAAGTATCAATATTAAGAAATATTGATAACATTGGAATTTATGTCAGATAAAAGGAAATCTGGGTGTCTGATTTCTTTGCCAATCTTCAAGTCATCTATAATTTCTCCTCACTGACCTGGAATTCTAACATGCAATCACTTGAGCTGGTGAACACTAGCGATCAATCTTTTCTCTTGCATGCAAACCTTGTAATTTAGTAATAACTACTCAACCACCATTGACCTGCTAATTAATCCATGGATTTTTTTGTTGTTGTGCCTTTAATCATTACCTCAATATCTGAGTCACTTTCAAGCTACTCATTCTCTCTTGATCTTAACCAACTAAATGGTGCCACAGTTCCATAGCAATAAAACACTGAAATATATTGACTCCCTGCCAACTTGTTCTCTCTCTCTTCCTCTCTCTTTTTTTGTGTGTTAGCTGAGTGCTGGGATGTGGAAAGAATACAAAAAAGGGATTCCAGCTGCTATTAAATAAGCATTTTGTGTCACAGGTGAGAGAGAAAGAAATGATTCGTCGCCAGGGCCAAGAAACAAGTTAGTGTGCACCCCATTACCTATTCTCTGTCAGCTGAGATTTTTGCAGTTCCCCTGACTGCCCATCAGTTATTTCAAATCAGCCTGAAAATAACTGATTGGGATCTTATTCCCATAGCCCCCTCCCCCAAGAAACACATCACTGGTTCTCGTCTTCTATCGCCAAGCAACAAGATGAAGTACTTTTTTCTGAGCTGGACACATTTCTATATGGTGATTCACATAATACCTTCCGGAAATATTGCAAAGGAAATGACTGTGTTAAAATTCCATCTGAGGATGCATAGGGGGAATTGTTGTATGTATAGGTTGAAGAAAAGGGGTCATGCCAGCCTTCTATTTGTGGAGATGAAGAGATCTCTTATGGCCAGGATGTATGGATCATTTTGTACTGCACTGTGATTTTATAATCATGAACTGCATAGCATAGATCTTGCCTCACTAGGCATGGGTGGGCAATATTTACCCTTTTGCCTCACTATATAAGAAGTTTAAATTTGTAAAAGATTAAATTTTCCTTAGTGAATCGTACTAATAAATAGTATAATATCTTCTAAAACTTGTATTTTTTGAAGCACATTTCAGAGATGAGGCAGAAATTAGAAGTAGCGTGATATTTTAGAAGAAGCACTGGGCTGGAAATTGAAAGATCAATGTTGGAGTAACAATTCTACCATTAATTACCTCTGTCAATCATCAACCCATTATATTAACTCTCTAAATTCAGTTTTTTCCATTTATAAAATGGAGAAACTATTACTTTTCTCCCTTTTAGGTCTAAAACTATGCAAACAGTTGTTTCTATGCCAGTAGCAATTTTATTGCTGATATTAGGGCTTTTGTTAGAGCAAGATGTAATAGATGTAAATTTATGATGGTCAAGGAGATAACAACATGGCTAAGTAGGCCCTACTCTCCTCTTAGTTGACTACTAGATAAGCTACAAAACACAGTCTGGCAGTGACTTAATATACAAAATATTGTCAATATGCAAATCATGCCACAACTTGTAGTCCTCCACTACTGCAAAGGGGAGTGATATAAAATGGACTAACTTCTCTGATTTCATTGATATAGCGAATTACTAAGTAAGTGATCCCTCTTTACTAATGTAAGTGAACACATGTTCTATAACCTATAATCTTACAACACTGTCCAGACTTTAGAGCACTGAATATCAAATGACTTCCTCAGTAATACATGGCTACTATGTGTCAGAGGCAAAATTCAAAGTCAGGTAATTTTGTCCTGGAGACCTGCATTCTAGCCAACATAACATGCAGCCTCTCTTAACAAGAGGGAAAGGCATAGATTTTTTTTTTTGTTCTTATTTTGTTATCATCATTCTTTTCTTGTTTGATAGAGTTCATCTAGATATTATTCTGACACTAGTAACTATCTTACTTTTGTTCTTTCATGTTTATTTTGTCTGTTAACTATACCACAATGCATATAATATCTGATTTTTTCAGTTAAGTAAAAAAAAGTATTAAGATGTAATCTTATTAGGGCATCTAGGTGGCTCAGTGGATAGAGCACCAGCCCTGGAGTCAGGAGGACCTGAGTTCAAATCCAGCCTCAGATATTTAATAGTTACCTAGCTTAGTGAATTTAGGCAAGTCACCTAACTCTATTGCCTTGCAAAAACAAACAAAAAAAGCAACAATAAAAGGTGTAATCTTATCTTCTAGAAGGTCAACAAAAGCATTCACTGGCACATCTCCAGTAGCAGAAAGAATAGGGATGACATTTACCTTAGCCTGTACCCTCATTTTGCTAAGCCTCTATATGTTGATAGCTTTTCATTCCAAGCAACTTAGAGACCATGAGAAACTAGGAGGACAACATCATTAAATTGTTGTATTTGGGTTTTTTTTAATGGATTAATGTTATGACTTGGTGATTATGGGTAACAGTATGGATTATGATGTTGCTTAATTTTAATATAGCTTGCTGTTTTTCTTTCTTTTCAAAACAAAGAGTTCTGAGAATGCTTTGTGAAGTGAGATAACTTCTCAAGTTGATTAATTTTATGGGAACAACCCACTTGAATATCTACTCTTATATATTTGTTAAGAAATTAGAGATAAAATGTATAAATAAGATATTAATACATATTTAGACATAAAGAAAATAGGAATGTAGACAAACAAGTATGTATTATATATATATATATATATATTTATGAAAATAAGTAGAGACATAGCAAAGTTGTAGGTAGTAATTGTGATAGATATAGAATAAAATAGAAGCACCATGGCTGAGAGATTATTGCAGAGATCTTGCCTTAGCATCAGGTAGACTAGGATTCAGGTCTGCCTATCTAAAACATACTGGCTTTGCTACCCTGGGGAAGGGACAGCAGGTGCCTTTTATATCTAGAAACTTCAGATAAGGTATCAATAAGTCTCAGTAGAAGCTCCTGGCTCTGATGAAATAAAAAAAGACCTGTCCAAATATACTTAAGTGAATACCTACATACATGCATACACAAATACTTCAGGTTGTCTTACACTTATACTGTAAATTATTGATCAGATTTCATAGGAGAAGGAAGAATAGGATAGAGCCAAGTTATTTGAATAGGCATGCCAAATCTGGTTTAATTAAGGAATGGAATTCATTCTTTTATTAATCTCAATGATGAATTTACTAAAATTAATTTGCCAAAGCTTCTTCAACCTGTTTCTCCAATGATCTAAAGATCCCCCCAAGTCAACTCCAAATGGGTACTCATAATTGTTATTATAATAAGAAAAAGAAATTTAATGGGGTTTAAAAAAATCTCTTGCTTAATTGGCCATTGCTTAATTGGGCATTCAACATTGTTTCATAATATTTATCATGTTTCTTCAGAAAGGTTTAAAGTGTTCCCAAATGATAAATGATCAAAGGATATGAAAAGACAGTTACCGAATGGAAAAATTAAAGCTATACATAATCAAATGAAAAAATGCTCCAAATCATTACTGATTGGAGAAATGCAAATTAAAACAACTATGGGGTTCCACCTCACAGTTATCAAATTGGCTAGGATGAAAAGAAGGGAAAACGATCAATGTTGGATAGATTATGGGAGAACTGGAACATTAATGCATTTTTGGTAGATTTGTGAACTGATCCAACTATTCTGGAGAGCAATATGGAACTATGTTCAAAAAGCAATAAAACTAATCATATCTTTTGACTCAGCAATGCCAATATAATACTAGATAATGGTATATATTTAGAAGAAATATATTCATAAGAAATCATAAAAATGGAAAAAGTTTCACATTCCAAATATTCATAGAAGATCTTTTTGTAGTGCCAAAGAATTGTAAATTGTGGGAATGCCCATCAGTTTGGGGAACAACTGAACAAGTTATGGTATGTGAAAGTGTGGATTGCAATTGTTCCATAAGAAACCATCAATGGTCAGACTCTAGAGAAGCATGGAACAAATTACAGGAACTGATGATGAGCAAAGGGACAATTATAAACATTAACAACAACATTTTGAGTTGATCATCTTTGATGGATGTAGCTCCTCTCAGCAGTTCAGAGAGCTAGGGCAATACTAGGACACCAGCTATGGACAATAGCTCATTCAGAGGAAGAAAAACAAAATGGAACCAAAAACAACCATACAGAATCTGAATGAAAACTACATTCACTTAAAATAAATTATCTTATGTATTTTTTTCCTATCTCATAGTTTTCTTTCTTTTCCCTTCTACTATTTCCTCACACCAAAATAACTAATCTGTAAGCAGTTAAACACAAATGTGTGTGTATACAATATTCACCTGACTATTCTCCGCCAAGGGGAGGGGAATGGAAAGGGAGGCTGGCAGGAAATTATATAACCTAAAATATGCAAATGCATGTGGATGATTGTTGAAAACCTTTCATAACATGTAATTGTAAAAATAAAGTATCAATTTAAAAAAAAAAGACTTAAGGTGAGTGATAGTCAAGAATATGTTCCAAACACTGGGATTTTTAAAACAGACAGGACATTTTATATTTTCATAAATATGAAAATCTTTTGTTCAACATGAATGGAATGGACCATTAGGTGTCCTGTCATCCATCCTATTTCCCTCTATACAATGATTTCTGAATCCAGGAAATCCCATTTACCAATGTCTCAGACCACCTCGATGCAACAAGATTTATAGGTGCCAGTGCCCTTTTCTTATTTGTCTCCCAAGATTTAAGGAGTTAATATGAGGTCTTGTTAAGGCTCTAAAGTACTTGGTGCATCCACTTATGAAAATGACAATGCAAAGCTCCTTTCATGTGATGGTCTTTATTTAACCTCCTTTACTGCTCTTCTGCATGGGAATGTATTACTTTCTATTTCTTTGATTTCTATGATGCTGCACTATTCAGTTTCTTCAACCTCTCTAATAATTGTTTATGACAACTCTGACAACACTTTCACTAATCTAGTTCCTCTCATGAATTATTCTCAAGGTTTTCAGTTCATAGGTCTTTGTTTTTCCTGATTTAAAAAAAAATTCCCCAAAATGTGGAACATCAAAGATTGAAAAAGGATGAATGTTGAAAACTACCTTTTCATGTAATTGGAAAAAATAATAAAAATAAATGCATTTAAAAAGTATTTCCTTCCTCAATATCATTACTATCAATTTCTTTAATGATCATTTCTAGTTTGATGACTTTTTAATGTTATTCAAAGGTTCCCTCTCATATCTAGTTTTCTTCTGTCTGTGGTTTCTTATCAGTTAGCTATTGTTATCTTCAGGTCCAAATGGATAATAGAATCATAGGTGTAGAGTCAGAAAAATTTCAAATAATATCAAGTTCCATTTTCCATTTTATAGATGAATGAATTGAAGCTTAGAGGTTCAGTTAGTAGGATTTGAATTTGCCTTATGATTCTGGAGACAATGCTATTCATACTGTCTTGCTTACACCATGGTCTCTCTCTTTCTCTTTTTCTTTCCAACTTTATTACATATTACTCCCCTTAAGGTGTTATCAGTCCAGTCAAACTGGAGTTCTTGCTATTCTATACACAAGATCATATCCTCCATGAATGAAATTAATTCCTTCCTCGCCTGTACCATTTTAAATCCCTAATTTGTTGCAAATATCTGCAGCATATAGTCTTTCTTGATCCCTCCTCTTCTGACTACTAATGCCTCCCCCCCAGAAAAGTTAACATGCCATTATTTATTGACCTGTCAATAATGATAGAGGAGTCTACTGTCTATGAACATGAATCCAGGTTGCAACAAAAGAAATCTATCAATAGTTGTCAAAGTTAATGACTACTGTCCCCTTTGGCAATTCATCTATGGTCAATGGGTCCTGCCAGGGGAAAAAAATCTAAAAATTAGTTTAAAATTACAAAGTTCTGGACAAGAAATGAAAGAAAATGACAGTATTTTCAAATGATAGTAATAGAACTTGGAGGCTTCAAAAATGGTGGTATGGAGAGGGTTAAGAAGATTTGAGAATCAAACAGCTGCTTAAAACAATTGTTCTGAGAAAAAGATAATATTTTTGGCTACAGCTTAAACTAATAATAATTGACATATATTTAGCACTTCAGAGTGCTATTGTTATGTCAATTATTTTTTCAGATAAGGAAACTGAAGCTGAGAGAGGTTGCTTGACTCCTCTAGAGGGATATAGCTATTAAAATAAATAAGAATTTGAATTTAGGCTTACCTCACTCTAACTTCAGAACTCTATCCACTGTGCCAACTATTTGCTTATAGGAATATAGGATATTGGACATAGATGGATTACATCTAAAGAGGGAGAATTAATAAATGTATTTCCTTGGAGTCTTGTAAATAAAATAAAGTACCCTTTAAGATGAAAAAAAAGAGTGTGTTGGAGAAAGGAGTTTAATGTATATTTACCAAGATGGATTCAATAAATCGTAGCTACAGAGAAGAAGGAAGTAAGCCTTAATGATTAGTGTTTTCCTCCTTTCAATATGTTTTTTTCCCCAATAATGCAATAACAATCAAATCAACACAATATGCCATTACTACTGGAAAGCAGTTGTCAATGCACTACCCTATGGTTCCAATCACCAAACTCAGTCAGTAATTCATAGGAGATTAAAGAAAGCTGCAATGAAATTCATGGTAGATATACATACAATGGAAAGGAAAGGAAAGGAAAACTAGAGTTTTTAACTTAAAGAAGGAATTTTTACCTAAAAGACATTACTTTGGCTTAGTATGATCCATACCAGGATATGGTCTCGGAAAGCTCTAAGTTATTCCCAGAAAAATAAAATAAATAAAATGGTGAGTGAAGAATGTACAATTTTATATCAATAAGAAATAATCATTCTTGCTTTGGCAATACATAAACTAAAATTGGAGTGATTCAGAGAAGTTAACATGGCCTTTGCATTCAAATTCATAAAGTATCCTTTATTTTTCTCCTCTTCATCTTTTTTCTTTATTTTTATTTTTTAAGATATTTTAAAAAGGTGGTCTACCTGGAAGTGAAGAAGTTAGATAGAAGGGGGTTGGGAGTTTAGACAATATTAAAAGAAAATACATCAATAAAATGCTATTTAAGAAAGATATGTGGCATAAAGGAGAAGCATGATGAATTATGATCAATCTAGCAAGAAATTGAAGTGATGCTATTCATAGTATTAAGAATATAATTTGATGATATTATAAAGAAATAATTGATGGCACTTAGTGATTGGTAGATTACAAAAAATAACAAAGAAAAATAAATCAGAAACAAATTAAAATGTTAAGAATATAGATTCAGGAGAATATCAGTGTCACAGACAATCATGAACAAGTAGAGAAAGGATCCTGTCAAATAGTCTGGTACTCAAGTTTCCAAACAATATATTAGGATTGCTACTATTAATCAATAGAAATTAAACTCAATACTAATATAATGAATAATATTGATATTGAGATCACCATACAAGGTCATTCAGGTAGAGTTGTCCAGATCAAGGTTAGAAATTCCCTATATTCTATCTCCTCTTCCATAAATCCACAGAATCATAAATTTTCAAAACTATCTCAGAAGTCATCTATCATTTAAATTCAGATTGTTTACTATTCAACCCCAGAAGCACACTATTGTCTCTTTTTTATTTTTTTTTTATTTTCATCCATTTGTACATGCATATTTCCAAGTTACTAAATTTCCTTCGATCCTTCCTACCCAACCCTCTCCCCTCAGTAGGGAACATTTGGATAAACATTTTACAAATATATTTTGTTAAACATATTTTAAAATTAGTAATTTTTGCATGAGACTATTGTCTCTTTATGTAGCAACCTAAACCTGGTTTCTGGATATTAAAATTTGAAGGGGGGGAAGCAAAATATATCATTCATTGCTCTATTATTAGGAAAACAATGAAAGTCATATATGGTCATTTTTTCACCTCCAGGACTACCAAGAGGAATGAGCAATTTTATTTTTCCTGACTGTCAAGTAGAAGGCCCCATATTCTGTCTCCTTCCATAAGCCTATTGAATACTATCCTCCTCATATTCAAATGAATCTACTTTTTAATTCTTAGTTTATAAAATTAAAGTATTAAAGTGATAGAAAATGAGATTCATGAGGAAAACGTAAAGGTTTGAGCTTATTTTTTTTACCCATAATAAGGAATGAATAAAAAGTTGCCTTTTAATTGTTTTTTAAGATGAGTTCTCATAAAGAGAATTATGTATCCCCCCATTGAGTATAGTAGAATAGGAAGTATTTTAAAAGAAAATATTCTAACAAAGCCCAAGTTATATATATATATATATATATATATATATATATATATATATATATATATATATATATATATGAGTTTTAATGCAAGAATGAATTCCTTGAATGCATCTTATGGAAATTTTAGTATATCAGTGATATTTGCACTTGTCATTATTTAATTATGATCTTGTTCAAAGTTAAGAGAATGAACCAGCTCATCTTCAAGTCCCACATAGGCTATATAATTCAATGATATTTTCATAACCAGTGAAATGTAATACTATAACTAGGTCTGTATCCCAAAGAGATCATGAAAAAAGGAAAGAGGAACCATAGGTGCAAAAATACTTATAACAATTATTATTTGTGGTGGCAGAGAATTGAAAATTGACGAGCTATCCATCAATCGGGGAATGGCTGAACATGTGTGGTATATGAACATAATGGAATATTATTGTTGTGTAAGAAATGATGAGCAGGAAGTTCAGGAAAAAACCTTGAAAAACTTATGTGAACTGATATGAGTGAATTGAGGAGAACCAGGAGAACATTGTACACAGAAACATTCTGTGATGACACTATGATGGACTTAGCTCTTTTCAGAAATATAGTGTTCAAAGACAGTTCTAAAAGATTTGTGGTGGAAAATGCCATGCACATCCAGAGAAAGAAATATGGAGTCTGAATACAGATCAAAGCATACTGTTTTCACTTTTTTTTCTTTCTCATGATTTTTCTCTTTGTTTTGATTCTTCTTTCACAACATGAAATGGAAATTTGTTTAACATGATTGTACTGTATAACCTATATCAAAGTGGGAAAAGGGCAGGGAAGAGAAGGAGAAAAATTCAGAACTCAAAATTTTACAAAAATTAATGCTGACAACTCTCTTTTCATGTAATTAGAAAAAATTAAAAACACTATTAAAATTAAAAAAATCTTAGTGAGCTGCAGGTCCATAGAAGGTTTAGTAAGAGAACAAAATTCATAAAACAATGGAGGATGTTTTCAACACTTTGAAGGTTTTGGGGACACAATTATTAAACAATTTAGATGCCATGATAAGATCTTGCTAGGCATTATGGAACTAGAGAATTAACACTATAATATCAATCTTTTTTGAGGTATTCCAAGAGTAAGTGAATGGACTTCTGAGAACCAGACCTGCAGGAGGGAATTGGGCTCTGTAGCAGAGCCAGACAAAGACATCAGCCTGTCAGAGGCAGTAAGTAGGAAAAAATAAGGGCCAGACACATATGGTAACAATTGAGCACTGGAGGCCAGACATTGCCAAGCAGGATGGCAGAAGCCACAAAGAAGCCAGAATCAGCTGAAGCAGAAGGAGGGCCTTCAGCAATAGCAGAAACATCCTTAGGAAGAGACTGGCCCCTGGCATCAGAAAGCTAGTGAGAGCCAAGCAAGGGACGGCTCAACAGAAAACACTGAAATTGGGCAAGGGCAGTCCACTGGCAACAAGACAAAACTAGTGAAGTGGGAAGTCAACATGAGAACCAGAGCCAGAACCACGAGGATAGGAGAAACATAAGCACAGGGAATGTCCACAGCATGATTATGACCAAGAGCCCTCAAACTGTGAAAAGCAAGAAGTTTGAGAGGGATAAGAGATCAGCCCTCAAATAGAGTCACAAATCAAGGCTGCACCAATGGACACTAGTGATCCCTCTTGAAATATCAGCCTTGCCCTTGTCATGCAAGTTCCTGGCAACAGCAAGCAACTGAGATAGATATTAGTCACCATATATAGATAGCAGGAACATCTAATAGAACCTAGGCTAATCTGAATCACTGAAAATCAACCCATTAGCCAAACATAAATGCCTATGTCAAAAGGAGAATCAGAAAGCAATACGCCTAGCCAACTTATGTGGCAGGCACGTTGGGTCTGAAGTTTTTTTTTAATAAACTGGGAAGACTTGTTATGTGCCAAAAGTTTTGATATCTTCCAGAGAAAGTTTTATGGGAATTGCAAGATGCTCATATTCATTCATTCATATGTTCTATGTTTCATGTTCTGAAAACTTTTATCCAGATCCTGTTACTTTCAAAGCACATGATGAATAGAATTTTCTGCACGCAGAGAAATTCACAAACATCATAAGTGTGCTATGGCTATTCCTGATCTTGGTCATGGGAGGTCAGTTTGATTAACAATCCAAGAATAAGCCTTAGATAGGGGAGGGGAAACAAAAGAATCTAGTTAAGTGATAGAGCAGAATAATTTTCCTCAGTGGTTAGGGAATGTGTTTTTTACTAACATCAGGAGAATATCATGAAAGATTTTATTTCTTTTTTCGTGAAAATCACTTAATGGTGATTTTGCATTTTGCACAATAGTGTTTTTTTTCTATTTTCCTTACAAGTATGTCTGTTTAAAGATAAAAGAGGTGCCAGAAAGCAAAGACAATAAGGTGAGAGAAACAAATATAAGCAATGTCCACAGCATGAATGCTGGGATGACCTATTGGAAAAAGAAAAAAAATGGAGCAAGATAAAATTCTACAAAAGGAATCAAAAATCTAAGAGGTGGTTTGTAAGAACCCCTAAAGATCTAGGTCCTAGTGCTAGCTCTGTGCACCTGAAACCCTGATCAATTTGTTTAAACTCACTGAGTTTCAGGTTGTTCTTCTGTAAAACGATTGTTATCTAATAGTTCTCTTAAGTATTATGATTCTTATCTTTGATAACATTCACTGACATATTCAATTTACATTTTACAGTTACTAATTTCCTGGTATTATGCCAAATAATCTATGGAATAAGAAACCAATAAAGGACTATATCTTCTCATGATTTGAGCATGTAAAGTGGGGGAGAAATTCATAAGTATATATAAATACATGCATGAATAGATACATACATGTATACACAGAGATAAATCAGTTGTACATTTACATGTATGAATATATATGGATATGCATATTATATATGTGCTATTTATAAACTCTTTATTACATTGTATGTATGTACATGGAAATTGAATATATCTATGAATGTTATTAAAGAGAAGAGTCATAGCACTTCAGAAAACTATTAGTTTAATACTCTCATGTTTTTGTCATGTCTGTGTTGGAATTTTAGATGACTTCATTTATACAAAAGTGCTTTAACATTTTAGAAAACTAAATTAACATGTAGTTAGCACCAGTCATAACCTCTGCTAAGGCTCTTTTCTGATCTCACATAATGATGTAGAAGTGATGCTGATTCCCAAAGTCAAGGTCAGTAGAACATTACCTCTGTTGGGTTCTATCAAACTAAAAGTGCTTTCATCATGACTCCTAGTGACAAAATATATGGCTATATTTTGAAGACCAGAACAGATAAGGAGTGGTTACTATCAATTAATTTCAACTAACCAATCACTTAGCAATTATCTATTAAGCTCCTATTTTTTCTAGTTGTAGAAAAGAAGTAAAAAAGAAAAAGTGTCTCCTGTCAAAGAGTTATTTGAGATGATGATGATTTCTTTTTATTTATTTAATTAATTTATTTATTTTCATCCATATGCACATGTATATTTTTAAGTTACAAAATTTCCTTCCACCCTCCCTTCCCAACACCCTCCCCTCAGTGGCAAACTGTAAGGTTAGCATTGTACAAACATATTTTGGATAAACATGTTTACAGATTATTTGGCATGAGGAATTAGGATTAAGGGAAAGAGATACATAAAAGATAATTTTTATAAAGTGCTCATCAGATTCTGAAGGTTCGTTTTTCTTTTCTATTTTGTTTTGTTTTGCTTTGTTTTTCTTCCTCTGGATGGGGATAACATTGTCCATAGCCTTTCTAATACAGTTGCCCTAGCTCTCTGAACTGCTGAGGGGAACTGCTTCCATTAAGGTGGAACATCTCACAACGTAGATGTTAATGTGTATGTTGTCCTCTTGTTCAACTCCCTTTGCTCAACATTAGATCTCATAATTCATTCCATGTTTCTCCAGAGTCCACCCATTTTTGGTTTCTTATAGAAAAGTAGTATTCCATAGTATTCATGTACTACGACATGCTTAGCCATTCCCCAATTGGTGGGCCTCAATTTCCAATTCTTAATCACTTCAAAAAGAGCTAGTATGAATATTTTGGAACATGTAGGATTTTGCTCATATTTATATAATTTCTTCTGGATATAGTCCTAGAATTGGAATTACTGGGTCAAGGGGTATGAATAGTATTGCTCTTTGGGCATAGTTCCATATTGCTCTCAAGAAAGGTTGGATCCGTTCACAACTCCACCAGTAATGCATCAATGTCCCAGTCCTCCCCAAAACTCTCCAATATTGATCATTTTCCCTTTTTTTCTCATCTTTGCCAATCTTATAGGTGTGGGGAGATATCTCATTGTTTTAATTTGAATTTCTCTAATCACTAATGGTTTGGAACATTTTTTATTTGATTATATATAACTTTAATTTCTTCATTTGAAAACTGTCTATTCATATCCTTTGACCATTTATCAGTGCCCTGGGGAATGACTTGTGATCTTATAAATTTGATGCAATTCTCTATATATTTAGAAATGAGACTTTATTGGAACTCCTAGTTGTGAAGACTCTTTCCCAGCTTTCTGCTTTCCTTATAATTTTGGCAGCCTGGATTTTATTATGCAAAGATGATTTTTGACTCAAACTATGGTCAAAACTCTATTAAAGTGTAGTAGAAGTGTGATCTATATTAGAATAGGAATCAATGAAATCACAACTGGAGTGTGCAAAGTAAGGAAGTGATCTGCTTAGAATGAGTGAAAGCTTCTCATGAACCCAGATGCTTAGAGAGCAGACAAGGAGAATCAATCCTCTAAAGAAAGTGAAGAAAAAGGAATAAATGTGATATACCAAAGAGACCTCAGGCTACAAGAGAAAAGATATAATCTGGGCTAACAAAAGATGAGATCAGTAAATGATAGGTTGACAGGATAGGGAGAAAAGGGAAAACTGAAAGAGATTGAGAGATGATAAATTGGGGTGTTTAGATTTTTCTTTTATTCAGTTTAGTCACTTTAGTGACTTCACATGTATAATCAACATCATATTATTTATCTTCTCAAGGAATAGAAAAAAAGGAAAGAACTTGGAACTCAAATTTAAAAATAAATGGATGTTAAAACATCATATTACTCATCTTCTAGAGAGATGATAAGGGAGAAAATTTGAAAGTCAAATTTTAAAAAGAATGTTAAAAATTCATATTCAATTGGAAATATTTAATTATACGTATATATATATATATATATATATATATATATATATATGTAGTCATCATTTTGTTTCTTGAGCATGATAAAACTGTTTAACAAAAATTATCCTGTAAATTGTAAGCCAGATGGATCATAGTGGGAGAAAGAAGCACCAGTTGACAAAGATAACCACTATTATTGCAGAAGTTAGGAATACCTGGATTAAGTTGGTGACAGTAGACATTCACAGACTTTTAATTAATGCTTCTGGGAAAATGGTACATTTTTTGTGAGACTATTTTTATTTTGCTGCTACAAAAGTTAGGCCTTCTCCCTGCCTCAGTTCTTTATTTTCCCATTGTCTGGGCAACCTGAGAATATCCTTTATCATCCTTTTTCTTTCAAATGCTTTCTGAAAACTACTTTATTCAAGAAGCCTTTTTTTTAACCACTAAACCTCTGTCCTTTTTGTTTTCCCCTCCCATAATTAGCCAAAACTTTCTTTTCCAGTGCCAATTTCCTCTATTCTACTACTATTAGATGGTGTAATTGTTTTATCTGCTCTTTTTATTCAGCATGCTGACAGGGCAGGAACTCTTTTTTCCATTTTTTTAAAAGTACAGAAAGTGGTCAGTGATAATTAAATTATCTGCAGATAAATAAATCACATGGCATAACTGAAAATGGACATCCATATAGCATCTTGAAAAATGAACATTATAGGCAAGACTCTCAGCTGAGTAATCAAAAACTCAATTCCCAAGAGGTTATAGGTCACTTTTCAGAGTTTATATTATTAATATTTTTGGGCTGAGTGATCCCACATTGGGAGAATAAGTTATTGTCCTGTAGGCATATGACCATTCCTGAGCTCTGAATTATTATTATCATTATCATTATCATCATCATCTTCTTCATCATCATTATTAACTCTAGATCTCTGACTTTATTGCTGTGGGAAAACCCCCAGTGTAGAAGTGATGCAAATAAGCAACTTATTTATAACTTATCATCTGGGAGAATTGCCACAGTTGCTGACAAGTTCAGTGAAATGTCTATTCTTTCATGGCTAGTATATGTCGGGGCAAGATATATTCAAGGCTTTCTACTTTGTCATATTTTTTTCTATTTAATATTCTTCTATGTTGCAATGTTAGGAACTTGGGTCAGTTGTATTTTGGAGGTAAAAAAGTCTTTTCTTAACTCAACTAAAATTCCATAGGGGAATTTTAAACAATGTTGAAGTTACATTAGACATTGTCATTCAATCAGACATAGGACTATAAAATTCAATTAGCCAGATTTTTCTGGGCTTGTTTGTCTGCTATACAAACTATAAGTAATAATGGATTCATGTCACATTACATGGTCAATTAAACCAAATGAACTTCAGGTTTGATCTTGCCTGATGCAATCCTTGTTTTACAGACAAAAATAGAAGTTAAAGAATTAGTCAAACTAGTAGAATTAATTCTTGAAGAATCAGCAAGATCACAATCTGATACAAAGGAGATTCTATTTTTCAAGAAATCCCATTGAATCACCTGCCTTATTGATCACCAGAAATCTAACAAAATTATTACTTAAAAGATCTGGATTCTCATTAGTACAAATCTGGCATCTTCTAACCTGATGATGGAGGCAGTACATATACTATTAAACCCATTTTGCAGAAAAGGAAATCAAGGCTGTTGCAGTTTAATAATGTATTCAAAAGACCACAAGGTTAGAAAGTGGTCTTTAGCAGATGCAAAACAGATTTTAGGGATTTTGACTTGCCAGTTCAGTAGGGTGACTTGGAAGAAGTAGACACTAGACTTCAGATGACCAGTTGGGAGACTGCTTTAATCATAGCTGTAATAATGCAGGTATGCAGTGATGAGATCTATCACTCCAGTGATGACAGTAAAAATAGAAAAGCAGAAACAATCCAGAGATTTAAAATTGTTGCCATGTCTGTATATATGGGTATTTTGGGAAATCAATACCATAAAGTTTAAGTTTATGGTATTCATATTACTACTTTGAAGCTTCATAGATCCAATTGATTTTTCAGTGTTTTGAGCATTGGATCTGGACTCAGGAAAACTTGGCATTGTTATTTACATATTTCATCTGGATAAACTGAGGTTCATAGAAGTCAAATACCATTAAATATTATATAAAAAAGAAGATACTGTCAGAACATGCAATTATTTATATTTCTTGTATGGCTTTCTTTCCGGTCTTTCATGCTGCTCCTTTTGAATTTCCATTTCTGTGGGTGATTTGGGATGTTCTGAACTTAATCTTATCTCTTAAGTCTCACTCCCCAACACACACTACCTCTCCTGGATTTTATCCCTGCATCATCCCTTTTTGTTCTTCCCCATTCTATAGAGTCACTGTCATCATTTACAAATATATTAACTTTATTTTAAAAATTAATGACATATCATGCTAGGCAGATAATTTGGCATAGGAGCATAAGCTTGGAGATAGACAGATTTGAGTTCAAGTCTAATCTCTTTTATAGACTAGTTGTGTGATGATAGGCAAATCATTGAACTTCCAGTTGTCCAAGGCAATTCCCTAAGAAAAGAATTCATAGATGAATAGCTAATCTTTCTTGGTGGGGAGTGTTTCTACCCAAGGTAATCACTGAACCAGGCCAAAAAATGAAGCAACACAAAGAAACAAAAAAGTAAGCAAAACACTCACAGATAAAATTGGAAATATTTGACAAACAGAGATCTGGATGATGGATTTATATTGTATCTATCATAGATCATTAGCATGCTAACCACAACTGGTTTCATATTGGGCAAGGAGTTAGCTTTGAAGAGCAAAGCTTTAAAAGGAAAAATCCTGACAAGCTAATCTAATTTCCTCCATGACAGAGTGATTGAGTCTTTAGGGTAGAAGAAAATGATCATTTATATTAACTTTGCAAGGATTTTGATTCTATATACCATACCTATCAGCAAACTCAAAATAATAATCACGATAAGAATGATAAAAATGATACTTTGTTCCACTAAACTCATCTTCTGACGGCTCATTATGGTGTCAAGGCATCTCTGGATCCTTGAAGTCTATACCAGTAGAATACATCGCCTGCCAAGCTCAAAGAACTTTGAGTACAGCCCAGTGATGGCAGTCAAGTTTAAGAAATGAAAATTTTCTGATAGATTAATTATCATTTTTACCTTTTAACTAATTGGCCACAATTGTTGTTGTTGTTGTTTAGTCATTTTTCGTCATTTTGACTTTCCGTAACTCTATTTAGGGTTTTCTTGGGAAAGATGATTGAGATGTTTCCAGTAAATTAGTGTCTCAGTATGAATTTGAGAAAGAAGTTTCTTCCTGATTCCAAGCCTGGCACTCTATTCACTATGACACCTAGCTTTCCCTGCCCATCAGTGTGGTTATGTGAAAGACAGGTAGCATGATATAGAGGGAGGGTTCTCAAGGATTCATGTTGTTCATGGATCCTTAGGGAATCTAGACATAGGTTTCAGCAGGTCCATGAACTTAGATAGGAAAAAAATATTTTAATAGAATTAGCTTTCCCTTAATCCTAATTCCTCATATTGAAAATTACTAATTTGTAAACATGTTTATCAAAATATGTATATACAATGCTAGTCTTACTGTTCATCACAGAGGGGAGGGGGTGGGAAGGGAGGGAGGAAGGAAATTTTGTAACTTAAAAATATACATGTGCATATGGATGAAAATAAATATATAAATTAATTAAAAAGTCACAATTTATGGTTAAAAAGCACAGACTAAATTATTTGCCAATTCTTAAAGATTCGGAAGATAACATATATATATATAAATATATATATATATATATATATATGTATATATATTTCTAACCCTTGGTAGTTTCATTTAACATTAAACATAACTCTGAGGAAGAATCTGCAAGTTTCACTACCCTACCCAACAATTCCTCTCTGTCTCTGTCTCTGTCTCTGTCTGTGTCTCTGTGTCTGTCTGTCTTTGTCTCTGTCTCTGTCTCTCTGTCTCTGTCTCTCTCTGTCTCTGTCTCTCTCTCTCTGTCTCTCTCTCTCTCTCTCACACACACACACACACACACACACACACACACACACACACACACTCACTCACTCACAAAGAGCCCCTGCAATGGATAACATGTTGTACCTAGAGTCAGAAGAGACTGAGTTCAAATTTGACTTTTGATACTTATTTTTTGTGAAAACCTGGGCAGATCATTTAAACTCTCTTAAAAGTGGAAGAAAATAACTGGATTGGATAAGATGGCCTTTTCAGTTTGAAATTTATGCTCCTATAATCATTGAATAAAGAGTTGGGAAGGACCTTAGACTCCATTCAATCAAAAAGCTTTCCTTTAGATACAAGGAAATGGAAGACCAAAGAAAGCAAGTCCTTTTCCCTAGGTCATATAGGAAATCAGTGACAAATAGAAATCAAATATAGGTCCTCTGACTCCACAGCTAGTGATTTTTTTCAAACACATTAAGCTGCCTTTCAAGTATTGCCAAGAAGAAAATGCTTCTATTTTTTATTATGTGTGTATACTATTGAGAATCTCTTATCATTCTAAATATAATTTGTGGCATACTGTATTGCTTTGTAGATGAGTTCCCTCTTTAATTCTTTAGACTCTTAGGGGGAATAAAAAAGAAAAGCACTAAGGACTTGATTGTTGAGGATAGTAAAAGGATAATAAAACTAGAGTTAGAAAAAGATTTCAGAGTATATCCATCCAATGTTATCACATTACAGATATCTAGAGAAGTAAGAGGACTTGCCCAAAGTTGCAGTTACTTAAAGTATCTGTGTCAGAAGTATGATTTGAACCCTGGTCTTTGGACTCCATTGGATAGACTTTCAACCTAGGTTGCAACAGCACAACACTTGATTATGGCTCACTTTCACATGCATCGGTATTTCATATCAATATTTGATAAAAGTGACAAAAAGTCTCTGAAGAACTTTGAAATCAATTGCGTGGTATGAGTGACACTGACAAAGGGTTGTCCAGCATAACAAACCCACATCAAAGAAGGCATTTTGCTCAGGGAGCTAAGTAGAATTGCAGCAAAAGAAACAGGAGATATACAAATTTAGAGACATCTCTACTCCAAATATTTATATATTTACCTTGCCTCCAGCATATCACTTTGGTCCTCTTGGAGAACAGACAACAACAACCATCCAACCATTCAATGAAAGAGACAAAAAGATCTCTCACAATCAAGAATCCCCATTTTTCAGAGGAAACCTCGATTCAATCAATTTATTGAGTTTTCTCACTGATCACTTAGGAAGTGACAAATCCAGGACTCAGTCCTAGAGTTCCAGGTTCTAGGAGCTGGATATTGTTTCACTACATAGGATGGCATGGCTTACAGATGGTAGAAGGATCATTGAAGAGTTTTTCTTTAAAAACAAACTTATAATTTGTTTGTTTTTCTCCAAACATGCAGTATGTGGGCTATGAGACTTTTAGTCCTCACGCAATGTTTCACAACTTTCATTTTTCTATTCACCACAATCCACTCTTTTGAGGCCTCAGGCATCAGCAAGTGCTGTGAGTATATTCTCTAACTCCCTCCCCCTAGGTCTGCCTACTCTCTGCATTTTCCCATCAATATCCTTTCTAATACCCACTGACAGAGCCACTAAAAACGGTGAGGTTTGTTTCTTGACAAATGTCCCATTTTCACAGGCAGTTGAACTGAACTGCAGCTTGTGCTCCGTTCAAACATGTCAATAAACATTATTGCAAAGACGTAGAAGCAATAATGGGAATGTATAAAACTCACCTTTATTGCTTCTTGCCATGAATTTACACGCTACTCTAAGCAGCTTTCACTCCCTCTAGAAGATGCTGCAGGAAATCTGCCTTTAGAAGTATGGGCCAATGAAGTCTTCCCTAGGGGATGGATGGAAGTGGAATGCTACCATCCCTCCTGCCCCCTCCCACTTACTCATAGACCCTGCATGTCATTCTACAGAGATCTGTGACAAATGATGCCAGCTGTCACAGGTAAGAACTCATGCTTCTCAAGGTATAACTGTTAATGTCACAGTACAGTGGCAAGCGTGACAATAAAGATCTCAAGCATTGTGAGGTTTTGCCAAAAATTCTTAGTTATTGCAAACCTAAGTATGAGCAAATTCAGTATAGAACTGTGTCAGGGTGGAAGGGAATATAGCTCCTAAAAAAAGATTAGTCATCAAGATGGGAAATGTTTGTTGAATGTGGAAATGGGAGTCCTGCAGTTTTTCTGTGGGCAAAAAAAATGTTTTGGGGTTGAGGGCAAGCACCATGCCAGACTGATATATCCCAGAATGTGAAGGTTATTCTCAAAAATGGTATTCCAACATGTTTATGCCTGGGAAATATATCTTTAGATGAACAAAAAAGCTTATTTCTATATTCTTGAATCAATGGTTTTGAACCTCACATAACAGTGATAATAATAAAACTTTGAGGAAAGCTAGGTGCTGCAGGGAAAGAATGCTAGAACTGGAGTAAGGAAGACTCAGCTTTGTGAATTCAAATCTGACCTCAGACACTTACTGGCTGAATAACCCTGGGAATGTCATTTAATGCAATGTGCCTCAGTTTACTCATCTGTAAATGAGCTAGAGAATTAAATGACAAACCAGTCTGGTATCTTTGCTAAGAAAACCCTAAATAGGGTCACAAAGTGCCAGACATTACTGAAAAAATTATTGAATAATAATATACATGAAATTTTTAAAGCTGTATTTTCATATTTTTGTTTGATCCATAAAACTCTTGATTATCTTTGCTAAGGAAATCCTACAAGAGGTCATGAAGAATCATTCATGACTAAAACCTATTAAATAACCACAACAATAGCCATGTTGACCAAATAGAAAGGCAAAAAAAATTCATTTCTTAAACTCTCATTGAACCAAGAATAACAAAGCCTCAAATCAGTTCTTTTGATACTTCCCTGATGAGATCCTCACTATATAGCGTCTCAGATACCTTTCATGGTTTTTGTCAATTGATAAAATGCCACTAGAAATATCTACTGTTCTATCAGATGTGGATTCTGAGATCAGTGTACATCTTGTCTCATGTATCTACACCTACAAGAAACCAAGAAACAATGTGAAGCATTTTTCTACCAACACACTGCCAATTTAAAAGGTGGTAATCTTTCTTGAAGCTAAAATGAAGACAAGAATAAAGAGGAAAAATAATTATTAACTGCCAATATGTCCTTGATAATTGAACATATACTATGATGGTAATGCTGAGGATTAGAAAAAAAATAATTTTTCCATCGATAAATGTTTGAAATCATTAGAGAAGCTGTTGTCAAAAATATAATTTAAAATACACCAATAATACATCATCAAATGAAGGTTTCTTCTCATAAATTCCCCCATTATGATATAATATTCTGAAAAGTGAATTAATGGATAAGACCTACTAGGTGGTTACAATTTCTGCTATTGCTAATTCAAGTAACAAACATTTGAACTCAAAATTTTAGTGTGGTTTTCTAAAAAAAAAGAGGAAGTATTACATTTTGAAATATTTTAATAACATAGTCAAGTATATTAGATATAGTGTTAGTGGTGGAGTCTGAAAGACTAGAGTTCAAATTACAGACACTGAATCCTCCTAGTTTTCTGTTTCTAGATGATTCACTTATTTACTTATTCACTCATAATCCTCGAAACTCACATCTTAATTCAAACAGACAGGGAACTTTGCAAAAGAAAGTAGTTCCCCTATTGGAACTTCTATATGCTGTCAAAATCATAGGCTCTATGCTGGCATAAATTATATTGATATTAACAATTTTAAATCCAAAATAAATATCAATAAAATAATTCATTTATATAGACATCATTGTATTTCCTTAATAGAAATAATTATAGGAAGAACTTATGGTTACATATAATGTAATTTCTTCAATGTGTAATATGTTTTTGAGCATGACTTTGTATTTTGTTCTGGACGTGATATTCTGTGTTTTAGCCTCTACTTAGAAAATAAAAAGTCTTTTGTGTTTGGATAATATAAGAATACGACCTTTGACCTTTCACATATTTTTAAAGAATACTTCTTATGATATCCCATATGTGGTTGAAGTCATATTTCAGAGATAAGAATCCCTTAGAGCTAATCGAGTTCTAACTCTAAAATTATATCTTACCTGGACTGTTTCCATGGCCTCTAAACTGTTGTCCATGTCTAAAATCATTCTACATTCTATTCCATGTACTAAAAAGCTGCCGAAATGATTTTCCTTCATGCAGATTTGACCTTTTCATTCTACACCTTATTAAACTCTAGTGGCTCCCTATTGCCACTGGGATAAAAAATAAATCCCATGAAATGACTTTTAAATCCCTTCACAATTTGGCCACCATCTATCGTTCTTGTTTTATTATAGAGTATTCCTCTTTCCACAGTCAGCCATCCAACCAAATTGACCATATCTCTCCTCTTTCACACCTAACATTTTATATCCTATCTTACTGCCTTCACATGGGCTTTCCTTTATGTTTGGAATGGACTTCATTCTTATCTACTCATCATAGAAGTCCTAAATCACAACCTTCAACATGGTATATATTTCACGATCCCCAAAACTGCTAGTGCCTACTTTCCCAAACTACCTTGTATTTTTACTACTTTACATCTCTTTCAATTTATTCTGCATAATTTTGTGCTTTAAATATACTTAAATATGATCATGCTGTCTTTCATTAGAACATTTATAATCATTTTGAAAGAAGGAATTATTTCTCATTGACAAAACATTTTAGTATTTTTGCGAAGAAAATCCCAAATGAGGTCACAAAGGCAAGAAAACAGCTGAAACTACTGAAAAACATAAGTGGAATATGACCAATGTGATGTGTTTACTCTACCTCAATCCTACTTTTTCAATTTCCTAAACAGATTACATTGGAACATGGAGTCATGGCTTGTGTAAAGTCATTTATAATTAATTTCATAAGTGAAAAGAAACAACTTTATATGAGGAAACTAGTGTAAATGTTGTTCACAAAGTCCCTGGGGCAGGGTAAGAAAGGGTGAGAGAAAGAAGGTGTGAGATGAATTGATCTTAAATTACCTGGCTCGGGAAAAGTAATTCAGTGATAAATGCTTATCCATTTACAAGAAATCTACATCAGTGAAAGGTGCTTTGAATAAATCTATCCTAAACCTATCCTGATCCTTTCAGATTTCCCATGCAACTCAGTCATGGCACAAAGCCTTTCAAAAATACTATCAAAAGGCTCAAGATTTCATTTTATATCTCAGATTTTGGTCAAGAAGTAAGGGATGGAAGTTGAGTGCCTAAGAAAGAAAGGAACAGAGTGGTAGATGACAGTCAGTCTTGTCTCCCAGGTGACCCTTTATCATGATTCTAAAATGGAGACATAGATTCTGGTATTTCAATTATAATACTGATTGGCAAAATTCCCCCCCTGGAAATTTGTCAAATGACCTGAAATCCCCATGGGATACAGTCTTTTCTTAGTTCCATTAAGAGGCTGATTTCAGTATCTGAAAATAGTAATAAAATCAACCAAGAGGGAGATACTTCAATATCTGGATCTACTGTTCCATTCTATCATGCTTGTAGCTTAATCATCTTTGAGCATATAAAGATGATTATTACTGATTACACTAAAGCTTTCTTTAAGAATCCTTAAAGCACTTTACCTACTTAATTAAACTTCAATAGCTTGTGATGCCTTTATGATTGTACCTATTCCAGAGGTAGGTAAACAAATGTTTTAGTAGATAAAACATAAGAAATGTGCTAACTAAATTGTCGAAATCAGAGGAGTCCAAATGACTACCACTACTTATAACATCCTAACAACGAGAAACAACACAGAGGAAGATTAACCTTAGAGTCATGATTTGTCATCCAGGGGAAGAAGTTTTCACAATGGGAGTTCCAGTACCAAGAAAATATAGAACTGAACCAAAAATAGAAATAAACTACAATATTTAAAACTTATGTCATCTTTTCTGATTTTTATATAAAATACGTATATATGTATATATATATATATATATATATATATATATATACATATATTCATTCAGTTTAGTCATTTCTTAGTTATGCTTGACTATTCATGACTTCATTTAGGGTTTTCTTGGCAAAGATAGTGGAATGTTTTTACCAATTCCTTTTCTAGCTCATTTTATACATGAGGAAACTAAGACAAATAGGGTTAAGTGGTTTGTCCAGGGTCATATAGCTAATGTCTGATACTGGATTTGAATTCAGGTCTTCCTGATTCTAGACCTGCTACTTTATTTAATGCAATACCTAGCTCTTAAATATATACATAAATATGTATATATATATATATATATATGTGTGTGTGTGTGTGTGTGTGTGTGTGTGTGTTTTGTGTGTGTGTACATAGCCATCATACATCTATATATAGATATATATGTGTCATTATGTGTGTATCTATACCTATATACATAAACAAATGTGTGTCTAAATATATGCTTATCATAAAAATTTAGCTATGTAGGAAGGACAAATATCTTCATTAAATAAATGAGGAAACCAAGGCTATTTAATGGTCAAGTAATCAACTTATGAAGTATGTAGAAATAGATAAAATAAGGAAATCAACCAACCAATCAAGTCACCTGATATCAGTTATCTTTCCACTGAGAAATAAAAAGATATTATTAGAACATGACTTTTAGAGTTCTTCTCTATCTAATTAAGAATTGTTTTGCTACTATGTAAAATATTTGTTATTGATACTGCCCTAAGGCATCTAAATGAAGCAACTTGTCCAGGGTTTTGTGTTATCTAAATCCCCTAAACCCTCACAGGCTAACTTCTCTGAAAAAATTTTCTAAGACAGCTGAGTGTCAAGGCAGGCAGAGCATGGGACCTAGAGTCAGGATTAAATTCTATCAGCTTCATTTTCTTATCACTAAATAGTAATGATAGAACCTACTTTCCAGGGCTGGTAAAAGAATAAAATGAGATCATATTTTTAAAGTGTTTAGCATAGAGACTTGCACATACATGTTGGCAATAATATTGATAATTAGTAGTATTGGAATAATGTCATTCAACTGAATGAAACTTCATATTTATATATATATATATGAAATTAATAACATACAAATCATCTTAACTAAGATTGTAATAACATGTTTGAAATTTCATTGAATAAGTTATTATATATAAATGACTTGAGATTTTTCCTCATCCTTTGAGTTCCTTATAACCAGGCAACAACATGCTCTGTACAACCAGTACTTCAAGATAGATGGGTCTATTTGATGTTATGGAAAAATATATGCCTAAAACAATAATATTTTTTATCAGATTTTAAGATTTATATTAGAGGTCATAAAAACTAGTTACTTAGGGAATATGTATTATTATAATGATTATTTATACTATTAAAATCATCCAGGCAATGCCAGTAGTCTGCTTTGAGTAAAGGTTTTAATAATACAATAAATAATGTTTTTAAAAGCTTATCAAAGGGGGAAGGGGAGGGAAGGGAGGGAGGGATGGAGGAAGAAAAATATGGAACTCAAATGGTTACAAAAATGAATGCTGAAAACTATATTTGAATGTAATTGAAAAATAAAATAACATTAAAAAAGCCTTATAGACCATTTATGACTTGTCTTTGAAGATCTGAATCCATATTAGGCCTATAGTCCTCAAAATAAAGTAAATGGGAAAGGCTCAAAATGCATAAAAATATCTATATAGAAGATCATTTTGTAATATCAAAGAACTGAAAATTAAGGACATGTCCATCAATGCAAAGAAGGTTAAGCAAAATTTAATATATATATATATATATATATATATATATATATATATATATATATATACACAAATATGCAATGAAATACTACTTTGTCAGGACAGGCAAAAATGAAATTTCTTGAGAAACTTGGCAATGTAACAACATAGAGAAATGATAACAAGCAGATTATTGTATAAAATAACTTTTTTTAAAATAAACACATTTCAAAGAATAAGAACACTTATCAGTACAATGATAAATCATGATTTCAAAAGACCAATGATGAGGAATGCTATCCAACTCTTGGCAGAAAGGTGATGAACTTAATAACCATAATCATCTACTTTTTGGAATAGTGAAAATAGGAATTTGTGTCTCTTTAATATGTAATTTTGTTACAAAGTATTTCCTTTTATTCCTTTTCTTTCCTTCTACCCTTCTTGGAGAGAGGGAGAAGGAGAGAAGACAAAGGGAAAGAATGTTAAAGGGAGAGGCAGGGAAAAATGAGAAATAGGAAGAGGAGGGCAGGAAGAAAGAATAGGGAGAAGGGAGGAAGAATCAATACCTATTATTTGAAAAAAAATTAAAAGCAAACTGAACTTCAACACTTAAAAGTTGTATGATCTTCCTGCAGAATTTTTTTTTTGCTTAAGAATATCATTTAGAAAATCAGGAAAGAATAGTCTAGAGAATTTTGAAGTGAGGAAATGGAAGGGATCTTGAGAATCACCTAACATTCCAAAGTCAAATTCTACGAGATGTGTCTAATTCATGGTCCACATGTGGCTCTCAAAGTCCATTCATCCAGTCTGTATTACATAATCAGAGAATTAAAGAGTGCCAAATGAGCATGGGATAAATTTGTTCTATTAGAAGTGATATTTCTAGTATCACTTGTCATAAAAATCTAAGCTTCTACAATGGGATTTTCTAAAAGGTTGGACACTCATATTTTAGAGTTAATTCAAGAGAAGAACTAATTCTAGGACCCAGGTCTTTTATACAAAGTTCACTAGTCTCTCCATCTCCATTTCTCCATGCTACCTCCCTCTCCCTCCCTCCTTCCCTCTCTCTCTCTCTCTGTCTCTGTCTCTGTCTCTCTCTCTCTCTCTCTCTCTCTCTATATATATATATATATATATATATATACACGCATACATGTATATATATATATATACATATATATACATATATATACCTGGAAAAGTTCTCTGCTAGTTATAAAAGCAATGTTTTTCTTTTAATCATTGCTTCTGGGAATACAAAGATGACAATCTTGAAACTAGAAATATCAGGGAGAAAAAAATCATAGAAGAGATTGTTTTAGAAAAGAATCATTATGTGTGTCTATAATTTCATGATTTTGTATTGGTCCAATATAATACTCCAGTTAAATTATCTAGTAGTATAAGATAAAAGTACACTTGAGGAGTTGGGAGGAGAGACAAAGTAGTCAATTAAATCAAATCCATTAAAAAAAATCAATAAGAATTTATTAAGTGCTTACTATATGTAAGGCACTGTGTTGGGTACTGAAGATAAAAAGACAAAACTCAAACATCCCAATCCATAAGGAATATGCAGTCTAGTAAGAAACAACATATCTATAATCTATCTATCATCAATCTATCAATCTATCAATCTATCAATCAATCAATCTATCAATCAATCAATCTATCTATCTATCTATCTCTCTATGTAATCTAATCTATTTATCTATCCATCCATCCATCTAATCTATCTCTCCATCCATCTATTTATCAATTGGTCTATACAAAATCTATACACCATAGTTTAGAGTACTCTACACTTGGGTACGTCATGAAAGGAAAGGCCTCACCTAGAAGATAGCATTTTACCTGAGTCTTAAGGGAAAGAAAGACTTTTAAATTGAATTTTATTTTATTTTTTTTCAAATTAAATGGAATAGTAGTTTTTCAACACAGCCATTTTCAAACTTATGAGTTCCACCTATTTTGACCCTCCCTTCCCTCCCCCAACCATACACTAGGGAAAAGTCTGGTAAAAGTTGTACATATACATTTGTTTTTAACATATTTACATATTAGTAATTTTGTGAAAGAGGAATTAGAATTAAAGGGAAAGAAAAAAACATTACAGAGGAAGGAAAAGCATAAAAGTTTTTTTTTAAATGAACATAGTATGCATTCAGTTTCTGTGTTTTTCCCCTCTAGAGGTAGATGACACTGTCCATAACAATTCTTTCATGTTTGTCCTTGATCTCTGAACTGCTGAGAGGAGATGCTCTTTGATTATCACATAATATTGTTAATGTGTACAATATTCTCTTAGTTCTGTTCCCTTCATCATCATCAGCTCATGTAGTTCTTTCCATGCTTCTCTGAAATCTGACCACTTATGATTTCTTATAGAACAATAGTACTATATAGCATTCATATACCATAACTTCTTCAGTCATTCCTCAAATCATTAAGTTCCAATTACTTGCCATTACAAAAAGAGCTACTAGAAATATTTTTGAACATGTTAGATTTTTCCCATTTTACGATTTCTTTTGGATATTGGCCTAATATTGGATTTTGATGGATCAAAGGGTATGAACAGATTTATTGTTCTTTGTGCTTTGTTTCAGATTGCTCTCCTGAATGGTTGGATCAGTTCACAACTCTACCAACATTGCGTTAATGTCCCAATTTTACCACATCCTCTCCAACATTGATCATTTTCCTTTTTTTGCCATCTTAGTCAATCTGACAGGAGTGAGTTGGTACCTCATAGTTATTTTAATTTGCATTTCTCTAATCAATAATTTGAAACATTTTTTTCTTATAAACTATAAAAAATTTAATTACTTCATCTGAAAACTGCCTGTTCATATCTTTTCACCAAGTGGAGAAAGACTTATAATCTTATAAATTTTATTCAGTTTTCTCTGTATTTTAGAAATGATGTCTTTATCAGAAACCAGAAACACTAGTTTGGAAAATTGCTTCCCAGCTTTCTATTTTTCATCTAATCTTGGCTGCATTGGCTTTATTAGGGCAACACCTTTTTTAATTTAATATAGTCAAAGTCATACATTTTGCAATTTGCAATGTTGTCTATTCCTTGTTTGGTCATTAATTTCTCCCTTTTCCATAGATCTGTCAGATAGAGTATTTCTTGTTCCCTTCATTAGTTCATGTTATCACCCTTTATATCTAAATTCTGTACCCATTTGGACCTTATTTTGACATAAGGAATGAGATGTGGGTCTATGCCTAGTTTTTGCCATAATATTTTCCAGTTTTCCCAGCCAATTTTGTCAAATAGTAAGTTTTTATCCCCAAAACTAATGTCTTTTGGTTTGTCAAATAGTAGATTACTATAATCATTTACTATTTTTCGTATTTAATTTAATTCATTGATTCATTACTCTATTGAATAATCAGTACAGACAGTATTGATGATTGCTGCTTTATGATAGAGTTTTAGATCTGTTACAGCTAAACCACCTTCCTTTGCATTTTTATCATCAATTACCTTGATTTTTTTAAATTTTCATTTATTCTTATGTTTGTACAAATGATGTATGTTATACATTACTAAAATATTCTTGCTTAAGAGTAAACACAATATCCCCTCCTCACAAAAAAGTATAGACCCGCATGAGCAATAAAGTAAAGAAAAAATTAATAATAATAATAATAACAATAACAACAACAACAACAACAATAATAATAATAATAATAATAATAATAATAATAATAATAGGGGCAGCCAGGTAGCACAGTTGACAAAGCACTGGCCCTGGAGCCAGGAGAACCCAGGTCCAAATCCAGCCCCAAACACCCAACAATCACCCAGCTGTGTGGCCCCGGGCAAGCCACACAACACCATTTGCCCTGCAATCCCTAATAATAATAATAATAATAATAATAATAATAATAATAATAATAATAATAAATGTGCTTCAGTCTGTGTTCCAACACCTCCAACTCTGTCACAGGTGGATCACATTCTTTATGATAAATCCATCATGCGTACTTCCATATTTTTCCAACATTGCCATTGCTGATCGCAACTCCCTCCATTTGTACTTCCCCACTACCATATACTATATTTTCTCTCTCCTTTCACTCTGTCCCTCTTCTTAAATGTGCTGTAGGGTAGCTGAGTGGCACAGCAGACAGATCCTGGGCTCTGGGGCCAAGAGGCCCCGAGCCCACATACCACCCCTTAGGCCTAGCATCCACCCAGCCCTATGGTTCTGGACAGGCCATCCAATCCCAGACCCTTGCAAGAAGTAAAAAAAAAAATGTGTTATATCTGACTACTCTCCCTCCATGGTCTACCCTCTCCTCCATCATTCATATCCCCCCGTTCCCCTTTTCTCCTTTTTTCTCTGGATGTCTATACCCCATTGAGTATATATATATATATATATATATATATATATATATATATATATATATATATGTGTGTGTGTGTGTGTGTGTGTGTGTGTGTGTGCTGTTTCCTCTCCTAGTCACCTCTGATGAGAGTGAAGTTTCTCTCATACCCCCTTGACTTCCCCCTTCAATATCATTGCAATAGCTCATTGTAATAAAAAAAATCTGATTATATGAAATAGCTTATTCTACCTCTCCTTTCTCTTACTCCCATTACATTTCCCTCTTAGCCATTGACTCCATTTTTACACGATATTATATCTTCAAATTCACCTCTCTTCTGTGCTTCATCTACAAAATTTCCTTCTACCTGCTATATTAAATGAGAAGGTTCATATGAATATTATCAGTATCATTTTTCTATGCAGGAATACATGTAGTTCATCATCATTAAGTCCCTCATATTTTACCCTTCTTCTTCACTCTCTATGCTTCACCTGAGTCCTGTATTTGAAGATCAAACTTTCTGTTCATCGCTGGCCATTTCAACAGGAACATTTGAAATTCCCTTGGTTCATAGAAAGTCCATCTTTTTCCCTGGAAGAGGATCTTCAGTTTTGCTGGGTAATTGATTCTCATTGCATTCCAAGATCTTTTGCCTTCCAGAATAATATATTACAAGCTCTATGAGTTTTTAATGTAATTGCTGCTAAGTCCTGTGTGATCCGGACTTCAGCTCCATGCTATTTGAATTATGTGCTTCTGGCTGCTTGTAATATTTTCTCAGTTTTTTTCCAATGATATGTTTCACATTTTCTTCTAATTTTTCATTCTTTGGGTGTTGAAGTATTGTGTCTTGACTTCTCATAAATTCATCAGCTTCCTTTAGCTCCATTCTACATCTGAAGGAATATTTTTTTCCTCAGAGAGCTTTCTTATCTCTTTTTTCCATATAGCCAATTCTGCTTTTTAAAGCATTCTTCTCCTCAGTAACTTTTTGAACTGTTTTATCCATTTGACCTATGCTGGTTTTCAACATACTATTTTCTTCAGCATTTTTTTGAATCTCCTTGACTAAGCTGCTAACTTCTTTTTTTAACTTCTTTTTCATGTTTTTCCTGCATCTCTCTCATTTCTATTCCCAATTTTTCTTCTATCTTCCTTACTTGATTTTCAAAATCTTTTTTGAACTCTGTCACAGCCTGAGCCCAATTTCCATTTTTTCTTGGACTCTTTAGATACAGGAACTTGTACTTCCTCATCTTTAGATTGAGTATTTTGATCCTTCTTGGGATCATTGACAATGTAGTTCTCAACAGTGTTCCTCTTTTTACTCTGTTTACTCATTTCCCCAGCCTGTGCCTGGTTTTACATTCTTCCTGAGCTGTTGAGTATTATTGGGACACCTGCCCCCCCACAAGTATCTCAGTATGTGAGGCTCTGTCTTCCCTCCTGGTCTGTGAATGACCACAGACTCCCCCCTGCTGTTCTATTAGGGTCTAGACTGTGATCAGGATCTGAATGTGGTCAGAGACCCAGAGCCCTGTTCCAAGGACAGAGGACAGACCTCGGAAGTCTCTCTCCATTCCCTTACCTAGGCTTAAGTACTCATGACTCAGTTGCCTGGAGGCTCCTGCTTACTGGTTCCACCTGCTTCCAGCTTCCTGGATCTGGGCTGCCCCAGCCACACTGCTCACTGAGTGTCCTGAGGGCTGGGTTTCATGGGCTCACTCTGGCAGAGATCCCCTGCTGATTTTCCAAGTTCTGCCAGGTGCTCCCCAGGGTATAGGTCAGGAAACTGCCCCCCCCCCCCCGCTGCCGTGAGCTGCAGCTCCCAGGCACCCTGGGCTGCCCCAGGAGGCTGAAGTTCCTTTGCTCTGGTGGGCCACCCCTCCAACACAGTGTAGCGGAGCCTTTCCACTATTTTCCAAGTTACCTTGCACTGGAGAACTTCCTCACTGGATCCCTCTGTGGATTCTGTCTCTGGAAAATTTAGTTAGGGTCCTTATTTTATAGCTTTGGAAATATTAGAAAGAGAGAGCACCTAAGAGAGGATCTTCTCCTGTGGCCAACTTGGCTCTGCCCCACCTTGATAGTTTTGAACTTTTGTTGTTCCAGGTGAATTTTACTACTATTTTTTTCAAGCTCTGTAAAATAGTTTTTGGTCATTTGATTGTTATGGCACAAAGTTAAGTAATTTAATTTGGGTAAAATTGTTCTTTTTATTATATTAGCCTAACTATGAACAATTGATAATTTTCAAATTGTTTAGGTATGACTTTATTTATGTGAAAAGTATTTTGTAATTGTTTTCATATAGTTTGGGGGGTTTTTTGGGAAGTAGATCCACAAGTATTTTATTTTGTTACTTTAGATGGAATATCTGGCCCTTGAGATTTATTGTTCCTATCTAAACATGTAGATGCCTGCTACTTTGCTGACGTTTTTCTTTCAAGGTTTTTAGTTGATTTTCCAGGATTTCTAAGTATTATCTGTATCATATCATCTGCAAAGAGTGGAAGTTTTGCTTCCTCATTGCTAACTCTAATTTCTCAAATTTCTTTTTCTTCTTTTATTGCTAAAACTATCATTTCTAATACTATATTAAATAGTAGTAGTGATAATGGTCATCCTTGTTTCACCCCAATCTTATTGGAAATGTGCCTTATAACAAAGGCTTCTAAGAGACAGAAATAAGGAGAAAATACATTGAAGTATGAAAAATAGTCAATCCCAGAGGGGGCAGAGCCAAGATGGTGACAAGAAAGGATCAAATCTTAGGCACTCTCTGATAAAACTTATAAACTAAGGACTCTAACTAAACTTTCCAGAGACAGAACCCACAAAGGGACCCAGCAAGGCAGTTCTCCTACTCAAGGTAACCTGGAAAAGAGCAGAAAGGCTCTGCTCCCCGGGGTTGGAGGGGTGGCCCTCCAGAGGGGTGGCTCGCCAGAACAAAAGAACTTCAGCCTCCCGGAGGCAGCTCCAGGGCACTGGGAGCCCCAGCTCACAGCAGCTGGGGAGATTCCTGAGGTATACCTGCCACAAAGTGGGGGAACAGCAAGAGGATCTCTGCCAGAGCAAGCAGCCCTCAGGGTACACAGCAAGCAGTGTGGCCAGCACAGCCCAAATCCGGAAACAGAAGCAGGGGGAGGGGGTAAGCACGAGCCCCTAGGGCATGACCCCATTGAGTTGAGGGAGGGGAGTGGAGAGAGACTGCAGTGCTCTGTCCTCTGCCTCTGGAACAGGACTCTGGGGCTCTGACCACATTCAGAACCTGATTGCAGTCTAGGCCCCCATAGAACAGCAGGGCCCCTTCCACCTCAGCCCAGTGGCAGAGGGGGGCGCTTATGGTCATTCACAGTCCAGGAGAGAAGAAAAAGCCTCACACACTGAGACTTTTGGGGGAGTGTCCCAAAAGCTCAGGAAGCACCCCAAAACCAGGCTGGGAAAATGAGCAAGCAGAGAATAAGAGGAACACCATTGAGAAATATTTGCAAATGAGCCCAAGAAGGATCAACATACTCAGTCTGAAGATGAGGAAGCACAAGCTCCTGCATCTAAAGACTCCAAGAAAAACAGAAATTAGGTTCAGGCTATGACAGAGCTCAAAAAAGACTTTGAAAATCAAATGAGGGAGGTAGAAGAAAAACTGGGAAAAGACATGAGAGAGATGCAGGAAAAAACATGAAAATGAAGTCAGCAGCTTAGTCAAGGAAATAAAAAAAAATGCTGAAGAAAATAGCATGCTAAAAACCAGCTTAGGTCAAATGGATAAAACAGTTCAAAAAATTATTGAGGAGAAGAATGTTTTAAAAAGCAAAATTGGCCAGATCGAAAAAGAGATAAGAAAACTCTGAGGAGAACAAAACCTTCAGACAAAGAATAGAATTCAGGGAGATTGATGAATTTACCAGAAATCAGGAATCAATACTTCAAAACCAAAAAAAAGAAAAATTAGAAGAAAATGTGAAATATCTCATTGAAAAAACAACTGATATGGAAAACAGACTTAGGAAAGATAATTTAAAAATTATTGGAATACCTGAAAGTCATGATCAGGAAAAGAGCCTTGACATCATTTTCAAAGAATTACTACAGGAAAATTGCCCTGATATTCTAGAAGCAGAGGCAAAATAGAAATGGAGAGAATCCACCGATCCCCCCCGAGAAAGAGATCCCAAAAAAAACAACCCCTAGGAATATTATAGCCAATTTCCAGAACTCCCAAGTCAAAGAGAAAATATTACAAGCAGCCAGGACACAGTTCAAATATTGTGGAGCTGAAGTCAGGATCACACAGGACTTAGCAGCAACTACATTGGAAGCTCGTAGGGCTTGGAATACAATATACTGGAAGGCAAAAGAGCTTAGAATGCAGCCAAGAATGAACTACCCAGCAAGGTTGAATGTCCTCTTCCAGGGAAAAAGATGGACTTTCAATGAACCAGGGGAATTTCAAAGGTTCCTTTTGGAATGGCCAGAGCTGAACAGAAGGTTTCATCTTCAGATACAGGACTCAGGTGAAGCATAGAGAGTAGAGGAGAAGGGGAAAATATGAGGGACTTAATGATGATGAACTGCATGTATTCTTGCAAAGAAAAATGACACTGATAATACTCATATGAACCTTCTCAGTGAATAGATCAGGTAGAGGTAGCTTTTATAGTTGAAACACAGGGGAAAGCTGAATTAGAAGATAAAATATGGTGTAAAAATGGAGTCAATAGAAAAAAAGGGAAATGGAATGGGATAAAGAAAAAGGAGAGGGGGAATAGGCCAAGATATTTCATATAATAAGATTTTTCTTTATTACAATGAACTATTGCAATGATATGGAAGGGGGGAGGCAATGGGAATGAGGGAAATTTTGCTCTCATCAGAGGTGGCTAGGAGAGGAAACAGCATATATACTCAATGGGGTATAGGCATCTGGAGTAAGAAGGAGGGGGGAGCAGGGTGAAGGCATGGGGATGTGAATAAAGGAGGAGAGGATGGACCATGGGAGGAGAGTGGTCAAATATAACACATTTTCTTTTTTACTTCTTGCAAGGGGCTGGGATTGGAAGGCCTGTTAGGACTGTAAGGCCAGGTGGATCCTAGGTCTAAGGGGTGTCATGGGGGCTCAGGGCCTCTTGGCCCCAGGACCAGGGATCTGTCTGCTGTGCCACTCAGCTACCCTACAGCAGAGTCAGAGTGAAAGGAGATAGAAAATATAGTACATGGTAGTGGAGAAATAAGAAAGGAGGGAATTGAGATCAGCAATGGCAACGTTGGAAAAATATGGAAGTAACTTTTGCGATGGACTTACCATAAAGAATGTGATCCACCCATGACAGAGTTGTTGGTGTTGGAACAAAGACTGAAGCACATTCATTATTATTAATTATTATTATTATTATTATTATTATTATTATTATTATTATTATTATTTTATTATTATGGGGAGGGTGCAGGGTAAATGGGGCTGGGTGGCCTGCCTGGAGACGCATAGCAGGGTGATCCTTGGTTGTCTGAGACCGGATTTGGACCCAGGTGCTCCTGGCTCAAGGGCCAATGCTCTGTCTGCCACCCAGCCACCGCTACTATAATTACTATTTTATTTTATTTTGGGTCTTTTTTTCTTTCTTTTTGTTTTTTGCAGGGCAGTGGGGATCGGGTGGCTTGCATGTCACACGGCTGGGTGATTGTTTTGTGTACGGGGCCAGATGTGGGCTTGGGTGCTCATGGCTCCAGGGCTGGTGCTTCGTCCATTGCACCACCTGGTCACACCTAAAATTATTACTATTATTTTTTCTTAATTTTAATTTTTTTCTCTCCCCTTTACTTTATTGCTCAACAAGTCTATATTTATGGGGGGGAGGGGGTATTTCGTTTACTCTTAAACAAGAATATTTTATTAATGTAAAAAAAATTTGTACAAAATGAGAATAAAAAAATAAATTAAATTAAATCAAAAGAAAAAGAAAAATAGTCAATTCCAAGCCATGGAGGTGGGAGAGTCAGGGCATACAAGTAACAAGATCTGTTTGGCAAAATGACAACAGTGTTGGGGGGTCAGGTTATAATTAAGTGCAAATTCCAAATAGGAGGAATTAAGTAGTGGTTGACATGATATCTTTGAGACTCAAGTATTGAGAGGGCCTTAGGACCAGTACATGTCTCCTGTTTATGGAAGCATAGGAAAAGTAAAGTTTTCTTTTGCTTTGTTTTGTTTTCTCCCAAACTCTCATTAACCCAAGAGTAGCAAGCGACCCTGGAGTCAAAACACCAATATGCAGAACTAGAAGGGAATTTAAAGTTTTAGTGTAATTCCTCAGTTTACAAGTGAGGAAACACAGAACCAGAAAAGTTCAATGACATGACCAAGGTCATTCAGAAAATATGCAATTAACAAGTAAGAACCAAGATTTACATCTAAGTCCTCTGACCCCAGGTACAACTCTCTTACAGGCATGTCTTGATTAGAAGATTTTTGAGCTCTTGTTATTCTTTTATTGATTAGATAATGGAGTTTCTCTGGTAAAAGAGAAAAGAAGCACAGGTCTGTAGGTCTTCTAGGAGTATTAATATGGAAACCCATTTGTTATTCTCCCCAGTATTTATGATTATAATGAATAGAGTGATCTGCCTTGTAAAGAATGAGAGAAAGAATTAAGAGAAAGGGCCCTGTTTGAAATTTCTGAAAATATATACCAAATTAATGCAAAATTCTTTGGGATCACCACTACCAGCAGGAGAGGAGGGAGTATCAGAAAAGGCTGCCTTCACAAGTTGAGGGGGAATTGAACTCTGAACAAAACTAAGAATTTTAAGAGGTGAGGGCAAAAGGGGAATGCATTTCATACATAGGTGGCAGCCTGTCCAAATATGCAGATGGAAGACAACAAGAAAGTCATGTCAGGTAGACCAGAGAATGTGTGAATGGGAGTTATTTAAAATAAATCTGTAGAAGGTTATTCTTTAAATTGAGAGACATTCTAGAGGCACTTGGAGAGCCCCTGGAATCCAATGTCAGATTCATAATTTCTATCAGTTTGTTAGAAGATATGGGGGTGGGGGTCCTTCTCTTCCTTCTAGTCTCAGTTTTACTTGACTGCGACAGATTTCTTCCATTGTCTTGGGACCTCTTGAAGCTGATTCTCTATCCCCAGCCCTGACCAGGCTGTGTACAAATCCAGTAAGCATGTGTAACCCAGAATTGCCTCATTAAGAAAGTGCCTCTTTAAGATTCTGGTGCTTGCTTCTTCCTGATTGAGGCTCTCTACTTCAGCAGGCTGATCCTTAATATTCACTTTGGTGCTTCTGTGTTAGAAGAGTCTATCTTCAAATAATTGGCCTTGGGCTTCTTAATATTCTGCATCTCAAATTGTGTTAGTTGGCTACATAGCTAAAAATATGTAGACTCTGATACTTCACTATTAATAAAGATGATCTTTGTTTAGCAATAGCGTTTTACATGTGTAATATCTCTAAACAGAAAATGGGATAATCTTAAAGGCTTTTTGATAAACAGCACCCTAATCTTAGGATCACAGAATTAGATCTGGTACAGACCTCACAGATCATCTAATTCTATTCCTTCATTTTGCAAATTAAGAAACTGAGATCCAGAAAGGTCAAGAGCTTTGCCCATTGTTACACAGGGGTAAGTTTTGAAAGCAAGTCTTCTGAGTCTATAATTGATACTTGTTTTTTCAAGAGCCCATGATACTTTATTTGAATAGTATATTTTGAGTAACAAGGGAAAGGGTATGTGGGTTGCAAAGGTCTTTTGATCCTCTCAGACGCAGATAACACAGGGAATCTACAATCTCATTTCTTAAACAGTGGTCATAGATAAAGATACGATTGACCCACTATAAGGAATAAGGAAGAAAAATTCCTTGAGGAAGATCAGAGATCACATTTATTTTGTAGCCCAAACTCTTTCTGGCAAAATCACAGTTGGCAACTGGTTCAGAAGGGACCATTCCATAGCATGGGAGATATAAAGTAGTGATTGTGTCATATACAATCTATCCCGTAGAAGTGATCTGTGAGCACACATACATTTAAATATTTGAAAAGCATTTTTTACAATGAATCTCAAAATGACAAATAATCTAAGTCAGAGAAAAATGCCCTAGCTTCCCCCTATCTCCCTTTTCTCATTATGGAGATAAATTCTGGGTTGAATCTGTAGACAGCAGAGGGAGAAGAAAGAAATACTAGTAATCATAACAACAATAGTAAGAAAGAAACCTAGCAGAAAATTGCCGGCTTGGAACAGCAAGCCCTATAGTGAGAGCAGTAGCAGCAGGAACAGCAACATTTAGGAAACTGAGTAAGGGCTCCTAATACTTGGGCACTGAACTGGAGCTGGGACTGGGGGACTGGGGAGGTGGAAGGGTTGGGGGTTGATGTTTTGTGGTGGAAATGGATTTTATTCTATATTTCCTGTATAGTAATAGGAGCTAAAGTGTAAAAGATTTGGGAATATGATTCAAGATTAGCATTCCTAAGCATGGTTTGTTCCCAGAACCTCATGCCGTTCTTTTAAATACTTTACTTCAAAAAAAAAAAAAAACACAGAAATTGCAATCTGAATTTCATCAGGAGGCACATCCTCTCAGAAGATTTCCAATACTAATTGCTAGAAAAAGACAGGAAAATGTCCACCTTAATACATCTCTCTGGGCTTATGACAAGAATCATAACATATTTGAAAAGGGAAGGAAATTATTAATCAGACTTTGGGGATATTTGGGGAAGGACATGAAGGGAGAGAGGTTGGATGAGAGTATATATATATATATATTCCCCCCCCCCATCCCCCACTAAATTTCTAGGGAGGTGTTTCATTTAGAAATGTCAAAATTCAGCGAGTGGCATGAGTCTACTGGATGCCTTTTTTAGCTGATCTTTTCAGCTGGCTCAACCCTTATAAACTCAATGTAGTATCCACCTGGTCACACAGCTGTAATGTTGCTTTAAATGCAAGTGGTTGTACTGGCTCCCAGGACCGTGATGGGAGAGGAACAGATGAAACAAATGCCATCACTTAGAGTACAGCATCTGCATAAATCACTGTCCAGTGCATTCATTTCTAGTGACAGATTAATTCCTTTCTCAGGTTTTGCTTAAGAGTGTACCACTGAATACTAATCCCATTCCCCAGAGACAGAATGGCTAAGATGTCACTCACAACACAGTGACAAATAACATGTGAGAGTGCTAAATGTGGAGTGGCCTCCTGCTTTCCCAACAGAGGAAAACTTGAAGCAGCTGGGGCCAGGGGTTGTACTGACTGTGAAGAAGATCAAAGAAACCAACTCCATCCTTTCCACCTGGAACAGCTAGTTGTAGGAAAGTGGGATAAGAAACTAGAAGGTCAGCTATTTAGGGAGTCCCACGGCAGTTTGTTTCCAGTCATACACTTTAACCAGGATAGAATTGTCCATAGAGAAAAAGCAAAGTATATTATTTGATGTCTCTGGATTTTGGAAGATGTATTCACTGGAGAGTAGCTCTGAGGGAACACATTGAATTCATAGGAATATAGGTCAGGAGAAGGAATTGGACAGCTTTTTCTACCTCCCAAGACTAGCTCCTCCTTAGTCATGTTTTATAGTGTACACCTGAAAAATGACCAGGATGATATTTTCAGTTTATCAAGTCTTCCGGTGGAGGTGTCAGGCTCAGAGAAATCACTTGTCACTCCAACGTTTTCTGGCGTCTGCTAACGGCAACAAGGAATGGAGGGCAAAGGGATTACAGAATTATGCGTCAATGGTACAGCAGCCAGCGAGGGGCCCAGATTTAGCTGTCACTTTGAAGAAAACCCCATTTCATTTTGTGATTTAGAAGGAGTGAAAGTTAAAATGAAAGAACTGGACTGGACCAACCTTTAGATCTATGTTCGGAGTAAATAAGAGGATTCAGCTCCCAGAGAAGGTTCAAGGAGCTATTTTGTTCACCCAAGTCATTAACTGCTTGGATGCTAAAAGGCACCTGCTCTATCCCAACAACTCAATTTTAAAGATGCAGGTCACAGCTTCCATCCTCCTTTCCATTCATCTTCTCCAACTTTTTGGCTGTTCTAGCAGATATGTGTATCTTGGCTTTGGTCTTCATAAAATTATCCAAACGTGTACAGCGATTGGACAATAAAGATCCATCAGTGTATCAGAAAGGATGACCTTTCACTTCTTTTTTTTTCTGCCTTGCATACTTGCCTATTTAGATCACACAGTGGAAAGAGTTGTGTTAGGTCCAAGTGGAACACACTCTGTATACTGAAACAAACATTCCATTCAAGAGGATTGACAGGGGATGCTCAGGAAGAGTGGTACATGCTCTAAGGAACACAGTGCTTTGGCAGGCAAACAAACAGGGGATATAAGTGTTCACAGTCTGCCTTTGTTCTCTACCTTTAGTGGACAGTCCATGCTAAATTAACCATTAACAGTCTTTTCTACCAAGGGGTTTAAATGAAAAAAAAAAGAAAGTATGATCAGACTGGCTAAAGATGTTTCCAATGCATGACAGCAAACTCTGGGATCACTCAGGTAATTATTACACACCTTATTTAATGGGGGTGGGATAGTGAAGGACATCTGGATTACTGACATCACTTTTACTCTTTCTATCCTTTCTTATGTTCTCATTCTAATCAGTTGCACCATATGATTTCAAGTATCCAAGACTCAAAATTGTCAGGGTTCAAATTCTATTTTTTTTGTTTTTCGGTTTTTGCAACACAAATGGGGTTAAGTGGCTTACCCAAGGCCACACAGCTAGGTAATTATTAAGTGTCTGAGACCGGATTTGATCAAATTCTATTTTTGCCACCTACTGCCTAGGTGTCCTTGGGAAAAATTATTTTATAAACCCTTTATCTTCATTTAAAATATGGGACAATAACAAGGGTCCTAACATAAAGGAGCATTAAGAGGATCAAATAAGATCTCAGAATTCCAAAGACAGAAGGAACTTCAGAGGTCATCTATATTAAAACTTAGTCAAATGTTGACCTCTCAGAACAACATTTCTACCCTTGGTTATTGAGCATCACTAGAAGAACTCTGATGATACTACAGCTCACTGCCATATAAAATAATCCATTTAATTTTGCGATAGTTCAATTGTTGCATCATATATCTTTTTCAGTGCTATAGATAACTCTCTAAAAGGTAAGCTGGAGAGAAAGAACCAACCTTCATTTGTAAGAGGATGTTTTCACATGTGGAAATTCCCTATGCCAAAGAAAACAGATTTAATATCTCAAATAAATTATTAGGAAATTGTTCTAAGCCAAAAATCTGCCTCACTGTGAACTGGGCCTTTTCTACTCATTAATCTTTCAGGATGAAGCAAAACAAAACTAATATCCCCTGTTCAAATATTTGAGTAATAAGAGCTAACAAAAATAGTAAGGATAATACAAGTTACATATGTGCATAGATAGATAGATGATTCAACAGATGATAGATTAGATAGATTAAGGTTTATAAAGTATTTTTACCTCTGCCATCTCATTTTATCCTCATAACAACCCTGAGAAATACATGCTATTTATTATCTTCATTTTATATTTGAGGAAACTGAGGCAGAGAATTAAGTGACTTAATCATTCACATAGCTAGTAAGTATCTGAGGAAATATTGAATGCTGATCTTTCTGATTATTAGAATACCTATGAACCAGAAGATAGCTATCATTTTTCTTCTTAATTCTTTTATTCTCCAGAAATGCCATATTACACCTCATCTAAGTCACTGATAAAAGCATTGAAAAAACGGGGTAAGGACATGCTCTTATAAACCATACTTTATCACATTTCCATTTTATCATCTCAATAAGTATGAAGTATTGTCATAATGAATATAATAGTCTAAAAATCTAAAGCATTATAGAAATATAAGTGAATGATGTTAGGATTATTCTTTTGATTCATGATGGGGAAGGAACAAACATGTATTAACCATGTTCTAGATGTGAAAAGAACTATGCTAAAGGTTTTACAAATATGATTTCATTCAGTCATTTCATAGACAAGACTTCAATTTAGAACATCCCATTAATTAGATTTTTTTTCTTCTTCCTCTACCTGATTTTAGGAGAGAAGATAAACAATAAAAATGGATTGACATCAATTATTTATATAAAAGATCAACTTTCAGAATATTCCTTTCATTTAGAATAAATTCAGTCCTAAACCATTTACATCTATATCTACATCTCTACCTCCATCAAGAATAAAAGTGAGAATTGTTGTGCAGAGTAATATCCCTGAAGCACTATAAGGTCCTCAATCTTAAATGAAAAAAGTCAATCAGGCTTATTGCCATGTATTTCCCAGGCCAGGAAAATCGGCTAATGTAATTTAAAACAAAACAATTAAAAGAAAAATGGTTTTCTGCTTAATGCTCAGTTAACTAGAAAATCTAATTAAGCATAACTTAAAACATTTTGATCAATCAGGTTTTACTGTAATAATATTCTAATTTTCCTGTCTCTTGTCAGGGGCACCTCCACTATCCCAGCCACCCAGGCTCAAAAACTTGGAATTATCTTTGACTCATTACTTCCCTACATGCTCCATTTCCAGTCATTTAACAAGTGCTATTAATGTTTCCTTTAAAATGTTTTTATTCCTGGCCATTGGCATCATTCCTGCCCATCATAATGGAATAAGCCCTTATCATCTCACACATGTATTATGGAAACAGTTTCCTAGCAGATCTCTCTCTAACTCCAGGATCTCCTTCATATATCATATCCTATATCCTTTTATATCACATACCTTCCACATTGATATTATAATAACATCAACTCAATTCACCAAATGGTCTAGCATCTGCTCTGCACAAAATACCACAAAAAGCGATGAAGGTACAGATTAAAAAAATAATCCCTCCCTTCAAAGAATAAGGTGTGCTTCTGCTGGAATAACACATGTACATGGAAAAATAAAGACTGCATTTGATGACATCACGATCACTAATGTCTGAAATGAAGAGTAACAGAAGTGATATCAGAGTTGAAAGGCAATGAAGTTTAATGATTCTGAGAAGTAAAGGCAAGGTTTAAATGACTTTCAGGATTGAAGATAACAGGAATGAAGGCATAGAGATAAAAAATGAAATGTTGAGTTTGGGGAAATGAAGAGAAAACACACATACACATTACCACCACTAACTCCAACACCACTGCCCCACCACAAACCCATCAGAAAAAAAAAAAAAAATATATATATATATATATATATATATATATATATATATATATATATATGTATGTATAGTGGTGGAAAGTAAAAGATAGACCATAAAGTTATTAAAAAGAAATGAAGAAAGTAAAATAAGATTTGAGAGAAGCAAATGAAGAGTAGCACTTTTACACCATGAGTTAATTTGCTGAATCTTTAAAAGTAAATTGATATCTTTTGAAGGAGCGAATAACAGAGTGGGAACTTGCACCAAGGGAAGGAGAAGAAGCAAGTGAAAGATAGAATATGATGCACAGCTGCTAGGAGCAAAACAATGAAAGTATAATAATTATTTTAATCTCTCTATAAAAGAAGGGGGAAAAGTCATTTTTGAGAGGGACAAATTTAAGAATAACAAGAATGGGTGTATCTCCAAAACACTGAAAGTCAAAAGTGCTGAAAAAAAATATTTCCAACAGAAATGAGCTGTATGTTTGCACTAAAGGATTTTGACTCTATAATGAACATTAGAGAACATTATATTCTCTGTGAGATAATTGTAGTTCATTAGACAATATACAATCCCCAAAAGCATAGCACAGATTTTGAAATGGAGGCAAATTATGGTAAGGGAAGGGTTTAAAATTGAACCTCATGATTTGGGATGCAAGAGTGAGTTTTATCTCCTGAAATTTTTCCATCCAACATTAATGACCTCATAAGTGAATTATTTCTAGAAGTTTAGCAAAGTATAAAAACAAGGTGGTTGACATCAGGTTTATATAGATAATAATATAGAAAATGAAAAGAAGGAGGTTAAATCTTTTTCTTTTAAATTTTATCACTTTGAATGATAAAGAATATGAAACAAGTAAATGTGAGTATATACATATACATATATGTGTTCATGTGTTTGAATAAATATACACATATATGTTGATTTACATATATACATATATAATATGTCTCATGAAAAATAATATTGAAAATAAACTGAAAGGGAGGATAAATAATGAGAACAAAGTAATGGGAAACATGAAAGTGAAAAGGAAAGTTACAGAAATGAGAAGTGTGAGGAGATAGAAGAAGGAGATTTCAAACCACTCTCTTTTTCGAGACAAAGTTAAAGAAGGGATAGAAGAGGGGAATGAAAGATGGAGTATATAGATTAGATAGATAGATAGATCAATAGATTGGTACATAGATACATAGATACATAGATGATGGATGAGATGGATAAATGGATGGATGATTATATAGACAGAATGATTAAATCATATTAATAGATAGGGAAAATGAACAATTTAAGAAAGTGAATTTTGTCTTTTGTTAGAATTTATTTGATGAAAAGAGAGAATATGGAAGGACTTTCTTTCTTTATCATAATAGAGGAATTATACTATTCCCTTTCTTTTTCCCTTGGATACACGATTTTTTTAGGCCCCCATTTCATTTTTACTATGATGGTCTGCTAACATAAATAACTATATCAGTTTTTCAGTTTCCAAACATTTTCTGAAATATGTCCTTAAGAGAAGAGAAAAACCTATCTCCCTTATTCAAAAATCTGAATATTTCCCTTCTCAAAATTATGAAAAAAATGCTCATTGCCCTTTATTAAAAATTCTAATGTATGGGGGAAAGAATGATTATTTTCTTTAACAACATGAAAATAATTATTTGAATTTTGAAATACAAATTTTGTGTATATATACATATATATATATATATATATATTTCCTATTTGGTAGTTTGTTAAAAAAAAGGAAACCTTTATATGGGTAGGTTAAAAAATAATAATCTGGAGCAGCTAGGTGGTGTAGTGGATAAAGCACTGGCCTTGGAGTCAGGAGTACCTGGGTTCAAATCCAGTCTGACACTTAATAATTACCTAGCTATGTGGCCTTGGGCAAGCCACTTAACCCCATTTGCCTTGCAAAAACCTAAAAAAAAATAATAATCTAACATGAATTTAATAGATGTCTGTCTTTTAAGGATTGGTCTGAGTTTGGGAAAACTTCAGCAACAAAAAACTAAACAAATAGCTAATGTTAAAAATTTCAGCCACAATGGGACAATATTTTCAACTAAAATAATCAGGGAAGTTAATCTTGGTTGACATTGGTTGAGGAACTGCCCATAGCAGTGATGCTAAATCCTTGAAATGTGGAAGTAAAAATGAAATGTGAATTCGGAATTCCAATTTTACATACACACACACATGTTTAAGTGTGAACACACATCTCTTTATACATGTCTGTGTTTAAAAGAAAAGTTTCATAAATAAATATCAACTGATCATATATTTATGCAAATTATTATTGAGGTAGTAACATTAATTTTAACTCTTCATGATCAGCTCTTAATTTATTGAACTATTAATCATATCTATCTGTTCTCTGCTGCTTTTATTTTGTCCTATTTAATTTTTCTACATCACTGAATATAGTACAGCTAGGTGGTGAAATAAATAGAGTGTTTTGTCTAGAGTCATCAAAACTCATCTTCCTAAGTTTAAACTTGGCCTTAGACACTTAGTTCTTGTGTTAACCCTGTAGTCATTTAGTTTCTTCATCTTAAAAAAATCATTCAGAGAAGGAAATGGGAAATGATTCCCATATCTTTGTCCCGAAAACTAAAAACTGGTTCATGGAGAGTTAGATGAGACCGAAAACAAGGAAACAACAAATGTCATTGAATATACCTCTCATTCCTCTTTGTATAAATTACTATGCATGCTGCCCATCAATTGGGGAATGGTTAAACAAGTTTTGGTACATGAACATTATGGAATATTATTGTTGTTGTTCTATAATAAACCATAATTGGTTGGACTCTAGAGAAGCATGGAAGGAGTTACAAGATCTGATGCTAAGAGAAGGGAGCAGAACCAATAGAATACTGTACACATAGACAACAACATTGTGATTTGATCAACCTTGATGGAAGCAGCTCCTCTCAGAAGTTCAGAGAACTAGGACAATCCTATTAGACAGGCTTTAACTATCCTCATGCAGAGGAAGAAGAACAAAATAAAAAAAAAATAAAAAAAAATCCTTCAGAATCTGAGGAACACTACATTTGCTTTGGAAAAATCTCTTATATATTTCTTTCCCTTAATCCTAATTCCTCATACCAAAAATGGATAAATTTTAAACATGTTTAACACAAATATGTGAATATAATATTAACCTGACTTTGCCACTGAAGGGAGAGCAGAAGCAAGGGAGAGTGGAAGGAAATTTTGTATCTTAGAAATATACATAGGCATATGGATGAATGTTAAAAAAAAAACTTTCATAACATGTATTTGTAAAAGTGAAACATCAATTAAAAAATTACTAAGATGCCTGCAATCTTGGTATATTATGATTGTACTTGTAGTAATCACTTAATTTATCCTATATCTGTTTTGTGTTTGTCTCTGTCTCTTTGCATTTCTTTCTATCTGTCTCTAGTTCTCTTTGTTGATCTCTTTGTCTCTGTCCCTTTAATTTTTTGCGTCTCTTTCTACTCTCTTTGTAAATTTGTGTGTGTGTGTGTTTCTGTGTGTGTGTGTGTGTCTGTGTGCGTGCATGTGTGTATGTGTGTGTCTATCATTTTGTCTCTGTCACTTCCAAAATATCCCCTCTTTTATAAAAGGCTTTTCACTATTTTCAAAATCCCTCTTAGCTCTTCCCTGATTAATTTCAGATAACTCTCTTCACCGTTAATTACTTCAGTAAACTATTAGCACTTGAATATATAAATATTCATTCCTTTAAAATGTCTATTGAACATATGTCATTTGCAATCTCAAGTTTCAAACAGTATTTGAAGACCAGAAGTTGCTCATGACTCCAAGGTCAATGAAGAGGGACACTGTGGCTAAAAGCAGACTGGAGACTATTTCCAATTTACACAAGATAACATAAGGAATATCATTTGGGGAATATCATGTGGGAAATTGTGAATGGAAAATAAAATATGCTGATCATGCATCAATCAAAAAATGAATGACTTACAAACTTCACTTCTATTTATAAAACATAAAGTAATTTTGGTAAAATCTTCTTTGTGGAGACCACAGATAAGAATTCACACAGGATGAGACAGTGTGAATGAGTGGCAATCTGCTCCAGAAGAGGGAATTCCTCATTAGTAAGATCATAAGAACATCAGAGTATTGAAATATATCATGTATAAAGAATGATATGACATTGGTATAGGTATATTTATTGCATTAATAAGGCAAATGTTTTTTAAAAAATTTTTCTCATTCATATTCATGATCTCTTTGTCCTCATTTTCAGTGACATATCCTGAAATAAAGTCAAACCTTGCTGTGTGGCTATGGTTAACCCATATCACATGGATTAAAACACCTCCTAATTTTGTAGATTGTCTCAAAGAGTTGTTACAATTGAAAAACAAACCATCATTTTAAGACCAAACAGTCAAATATTTTTGGGGGGCTGACAGGGCTACTGACCAGACATTAGATATACAGTACATGTAAAATCTGTACATAGTAATTTGATTTTATAATAAGAGAGTGTAAAAGCCCTTTAAAATTGAAATATGTGACTTATTAAATCATGAATTTTTAAACTATCTTTTGTTTTATATCATTTTTCTTTTCAACATCTTCCTCCCTTTTCTATCATGAGATCCATTCCATATCCCTTATTTAAAGAGAGAGAGAGAGAGAGAGAGAGAGAGAGAAGAAGAAGAAGAAGAAGAAGAAGAAGAAGAAGAAGAAGAAGAAGAAGAAGAAGAAGAAGAAGAAGAAGAAGAAGAAGAAGAAGAAGAAGAAGAAGAAGAAGAAGAAGAAGAGCAGTTCTGGAAAATTAACTCGTATATCAAAAATTTAATATCATGTGCAGTGTTACACACCAATTATTTCATATGTAAAAGAATACATCCCTCCCAGCATTGCTGTGAGATTTGTAAAGTACATTACAAATCTTAAAGTGCTATCATCAACATAGAGGTGTATCATCATATATTTATTCAAGAGTATGGTTGGTAATTGTGATTATACAGCTTTCCATTTTGATTATTTTTCTTTACATTTACATTGCTGTGATCATTTTATACAGTGTTTTCTTAGTTTTGTTTACTTCACTTCACATCCTTTCTAAGATCTCTCCCCATTAGAGGACTTTATATTCTTCATTGTTTACAATACAGTAATGCTTCACAAAACATACTTTGCTTAACCATTCCCTAACTGATGGACATCTATTTTGTTTACAATTTTTAAACATGGTATTTTTAATTAAAACTATATAAATATAGTTTCCGATTCATATTTTACTGTTAAGGAGTTCTATATGTAATGAAGAAAGGAAATTAAAAACATTTCTTGGGGACTTATCATACACTAAACACTTGAAAACAAGGGTTGCAAATACAGAAGTAATAAACTTCTGCACTCAAAACTTACATTTTGGTAAGTGGGGGTCAGGGAATGTGGTTTTGATTTTGGGAGACTCAGGGATGGTTCTGGAACCAAAGGATGTAAATGGACACAGCTTCTCCAGAAATTGAAATGATAGTATTTGTTTCCTTGTTTTCAAAGCAAGGCATGTTTAACAGGGTGGTACATGGGGAGCTAATTTGATCAAAAAGGGTCCATGAAAGAAGATAGATTTCAGCTAGAATTAGAAAAACGATAGGTAAGGGATAAAAATGCAAAAACCTCAAAGAAGGTTATGTCAACAAGATGGAGACTGTATTTCCTTGAATAGATTTGTGGTGGAGAATAGGAAAACTAAAGTTGGGTAGCTTGGATGAGACTACATAACCGGGAAAAAAACCCAAAACTTGAATATGTCTGGTTCAGGTGTTTTGACTTTATCTTATAGGAGAGAAATTAGGATTCAGTCAAAATAGTGTTAGGGTTGTATGGAGGGGTATTGTCCTAACTGGAACACTCTTCAAGATCTCATCAAGTTATTTAATGTCTGGACCTCAGTCCATCATTTATAAAATGGAAATAATTCTAGGTGCATTGCCTTCTGTAGAAGTGCTATCTTCTGTAGAGCATTTTGGAACTCTGTCCAAAGGGCTATAAAACCAAGCCTACCCTTTGGAACTGGAAATTAAGGGGATGATTATCAGTTGGGGAATGGTTAAACAGATTGTGGTAAGTGGTTATAATATTCTTCTTTAAGAAATGATTGGCAGGATGCTCTTAGTAAAATCTGGAATGACCTTCATGAGCAGATGTGAAGGGAAGTGTACTATATACAAAGTAACAGCTATATTGTCATATGATCAACTGTGAATGAATTACCTTTTCTCAGAAATACTGTAATCCGAGACAACTTTGAAGAACTTATGATAAAGAATATTATCCAACACCAAGGACAGATTTGATGGTATTTAAACAAAGACTGAATTATTTTTTAAATTTATTTCCCCAATTTTTTCTTTTATTTTAATTTTGGAGTGAGGGAGAGGAGGACCAATATGACTATTTTGGAAATGCTTTGTATGACTACACATTTAACCTTCATCAAACATTGCTTTCTCAGTGACTGGGGGGCAGGGAAGAAAGAGAATTCAGAACTCAAAGATTTAAAAATGAATGCTAAAACTTGTTTTTACATGTAACTGGAGGAAAATAACAATAAAAAAGAAGTTGCTGTCATAAAAAACCTTTTGTGAACCACACTGTATTATATTAATGTGAACTCTTATCTGTAAGAAGACATCTTATCTGTAAGAAGATAACTTATAGGAGCACTTTGAATAATAGTAGCAAAATTCAGAACTAGAACAATTATGTTTCACCTTTTTGTTTAGCATCCCTGTTTAAAAAATAATAAAAAATAAACATCAAACATATACAAGGGCAGCTAATTAGCACAGTGGCTAGAGTATCTGGCCTGGAATCAAGAAGACTCATCTTCCTGGGTTCAAATCTGGCATCAGACACTTACTCGCTGTATGACCTTACTCACTTAATTCAGCTTGCCTCAGTTTCCATAATTGTAAAATGAACTGGAGAAGAAAATGGCAAACACTCCGTAAAAAGAAACCCCAAATGAAGTCACAAAAAGTAAGACATGACTGAGAAATAACTAAGAAATGACAAATGGAGAGTCAAAGATAATAAAATATATGTGTCCCTATCCCCACCCTTGGAGTTTGCTACTTCCTCAGTCAAGTGTTTCCTACCTTCAATTCTACGTAGACATCTTTTTCATAGCTAGCTGTCAAGCATTTTCAAATAAGATGTTGGGTTTACACATTTACATTTTTACAATATCAAAAAATCTACATTAGAGTTAGAAGGGACTTAAAGATCTTCTAGTTCAACACTCAATTTCCTTTGGATGCTTCTGCAAGGCTTCTCTCTTCATCTTTAGTTATTTTTTACCCTCTATTCTTTTTCCTTTCCCTTCCATTCCAACCTCATTTTTTTCTTTCCAGTTTTAATAAATAAAAGTGAAAATCTCCAGATAATATAATCTATGAATATAAATGAAAGACCTTTCCTGAATATTTTAAAGACTTAGAAACAGCCTTCGAAAACATCAATTTGTAATAACTGGTCTCAATCAGATTACAGATAATAACCAGCCTTCACACTTTTTTGTGCAATTTTACTAGGACTATATTTATGTAACTATAAGACAACCAAAATCATCCAGTCATTTATTTGTTCAGCATAATAGATACAAGTCTGACTTTTTTTCCCTTTCCTTTCTCCTTTCTCCTTTCTCCTTTTTCCTTTTTCCTTTTACCCTTTCCTTTCCTTCCCTTTCCTTCCCTTTCCTTCCCTTTCCTTTCCTTTTTTTTTAAATTTGCGTTGGCTCATTTCTTTGATTTCACATAAACACAAAGATTTTGCTGGTAGATCTCACTCATACTCTTTTTATTTTTATTTTTTCAACATTTATCCATATGCATATGTATATTTTTTAAGTTATAAAATTTCCTTCCACTCTTCCTTCCCACTCTCCTCCCCTCAATATCAAACAGTCAGGCTAACATTGTACATAGCTATTTTTGGTAAATATGTTACAGATTAGCCATTTTAAGGGAAAGAGATACATAAGAGATAATTTTTTATAAAGTGTTCATTAGATTCTGAAAAGTTTTTTTTTTTTAATTCCTCTGTATGGGTATAGCATTGTCCATAGCTGTTCTAATACAGTTGTCCTACCTCTCTGAACTGCTGAGAGAAGCTGCTTCCATCTAGGTTGAAGATCTCACAATGGTGTTGTTAATGTGTACATTGTTCTCTTGGTTCTGTTCCCTTCTCTTAGCATCAGATTCTGTAAGTCATTCCATGCTTCTCTGGAATTTGACTATTTATGGTCTCTTGTTGAATAATAATATTCCATGGTATTTATATATCGTAACTTGTTTAGCCATTCCCTGATTGATGGGTATCCCCTCAATTTCCAATTCTTTGCCACTACAAAAAGAGCTGCTATGAATATTTTGGAACATATGGGACTTTTCCCATGTTTTTATGACTTTTTCTGGATATAGACCTAAAATTAGAATTCCTAGGTGAAAGGTATGATCAGTTGTATTGCTCTTTGGGCATACTCATGCTCTCTTAAAACCTCTAGTCCCCAATCTTCTCCTTTGCCCCCCTTTACAAGCTAAACCCCCCTAGGGGATAGAGGAGTGGAAGGAGGAGGTGGTAGAAAAGTCAAATATTTAACAATCAGTTTTCAAAAAATGCATGGCATACTTTTAAATGCAATTGACATTATTAATATTTCTTAATCATTTTTTAAGTTGGAAAAATCAACAAAACAATAACTCAAATCCTATTTTGTATCATTTGGTGATGTATAATGTTCAGTCATTTGGCAGAAAATTTAACAATCAGGTTTCAGGGATTGATTCAAGCTGACTTCAACATGGCACCAGAAACTCAGATAAATTCCATTAAGAGAAGTCAAGATACAACTAGGTGGTGAATTTCTCATGTGGTTATGGAATGCTGAATCTTTCATCTATAAAACTGAGATAAAAGCACCTGCCTTCCAGGGTTTTTGTGAGAACCATATCAGATAAATCATATTAAATTTCTTAGAACAGTGCCTAGCATCCAGTAGACACTTAATAAAAAAACCATTTGCTCCCTGATAAATTTTATTACCTAATATCTTTGTTACTATACAATAATAACAATTACTTGAATAAGTTACAAACATCAGGACAACTTTACAATGCCAACATGATTTAATCCAATATCTTGTAACCCCATATTTTCTCTTTTATGTGGGGATCCCAAGATAATATGCATATCTCACGGAAGCACAAAAAGGGCATGACTCCTCAGAGAACAACACCCCATCCTTCAAAAACCTGAGTATCTCTCCACAGGCTGTATTTTTGAAGGGACCACTTTTCCCTTAATCTTGAACTTTGCTGACTAAAGTCTGAATTCTAAGTACATTATGGGTCTTTTCTTTTCTTCTCTTTTAATCAGACTATTTCATCAAAAATTGCCAATAGTGCTATCTCCACTAACTCATGCTGATTCCAAAACTAGTCATTTCCATTATGGGGTCACCCCCATTTCTCCAGTTGATGTCATGGGAAAATAGCTTTAGAGATTTAAAGATTTGTCAGAGTCATCTGGTCCAAATTTTCTCATTTTACAAATGAGGAAGGTGAAATGAGAATTGACTTGTCCAAGGTCTCACTGGTTGTATCACAACCAGAATTTGAACTCTAACCAAAATCCAGAATTCTTTCCATTACTCTATTGGGCATCTTTAGCTTATATAGAGAGATATTAAGAGAAAAACAATGTGATCTTATTGTCTAGAAGAAAAAGGAAAAGACAGACACTACTTCTAATAGGCTACAGAAGAAGCCTAATGGTTGACAATACTTCAAGGGCAATGTTTGTATAAGTTCCATGATAACTGTCAAGTTTGGAAGATGCTTTTAAGAAGTAAATCAGTTTAAGAAGAAATTCAGTTCAGCAAAATCTCTACTGTGTGCAAACCTGAATTCATTTTAGCAGTGCCTCTACTTGTCTATTCCAAGATTGCAACAGAACTGACCTCTAAGAGATTTCTTAGGGCTATCTTGGTACAAATCTACATACCTCTGGCTTCCCTAGAATCAACCTTTATCTATGCAGAACTTTGTCCTGCTTACATGTTTAACATGCTCTTCATGGTTCTTCACTTTTCCATTCTCTTCTGGCCTAACATATTTGAGTGAAAGGTTGATGTGTTATTTCCAATAGGATGTCTCTCATACCTCTCTTGAGACACTTTTAAATACTTGATGAAGCAAATATATTCAAATTCAGAAGAATGATATTTTTCCAGGAAACAGGCTAACATAACATTTCCTAATGGGTGAAACTTAAAATATATATCATTATCTGTCATTGGTGGATAGAGCTCTGATTCTAGAATCAGAAAGACTAGATTTCAAATTCAGACTCAAACAAGGAAACACTGAGTATGTCACTTAATGTGTATCTGTCTCATTCTATTCATCTATGGACTTGAGATAAGAATACTAGACTGAATAAATTAACAACTGGTTCACTGAATTCAACATAAAATTAGGTATCTGTTCTACTCACAGAGTTTTGGTGAGAACCAAATCAAACAGACACTAAATGTAAGTATAGCACAGTGTTTGTCACATAGGCTCCCTAAAATCTTATTGTAACAACACTCAGCTTTCATCTCTCTTTATGCCCCTCTTTCTCTATCTCTGTCTCGCTGTTTCTGTTTCTATCTTTCTCAACAATCCCTTATAACAAAGATATTTTTAAATAAAAATATCTTAAAAAAGAAAACTATGTATTGAAATCTTCTGACCTCATATAAGGTGTTACACATTCATGGGGAAAAATAAGCATTATATTATAGAAAATTTAACATGGGATTGGGGGACCTGAAGAAATACTCTGGTTCTATATTACTGACCCTTTCAGATCTCTGGAGAACTCTGTTTGCCCATAAAAGAGTACAAGCCTTCAACTTAACATGTGATGATGACAGTGCTAGGATGCCTATCAGGAAGGAGAAAGTTCACTCTGGGCTGAATTCGAGGCTCCAAAAGTCATCAGGGAGCTTTGGGCAATGCATAGGCAGTAATTCAGTATTGAAAATTGCTTGCTGTAGGAGAGTGAGATTTGTGTGCTGATAAAGACTCCAATGAGGAATACAGTAAAGAATAAAATAAAATAGTTGGAATTGATGTAGATTTCCTTTTAGAACTCTGGCTCAAGTGCCCTTCACATGCCTTTGTAAGGTATGCATTTCTGATGTCACTGGAAGTAACATCAATCAAATTTTCCCCAAAAAACCTGCCAGCTCAAGAAATGGCCAAACTAGTGATTTCAACCATCTTAACAATCAAAGAGCATTTGACTGCTCAGCCTATCCAATCAAATGTAAAAAAACAGGTTGTTATGAGATTTGAAAAACTATTTGTCATTTAAAAAATGTCCATCTACTGGTGATAAATAAGTATAACCTAAAATAGCAAAAAGTCAGAGGGGAAGAGCATTTTAATTCTTGTACAAAATGAATTATAACATATAGCAAGAGAAAAAAATGTCTCATGGTGTGGGCACAGAACTAGACTTTCCTTATAATAGTTACAATCTTCTTTATTTCATGGTTATAAAACATTAGTTATCTTGCCTCAGTTTCCTCATCTTTAAAGTAGGAGCAATAGCACCTCTGAGAGAGATTTTGAGGATTAACTGGTTAATGTTTACTGCATTTTTTATGATAATGAAGTCTATAGAGAACAGAATAAGTGTGTGGTGAATGCAGAATGAGGTGAATAAATCAATACAAATAAAACTTCTGCATGCATTTTATATGTATACATAGGGAATAAATTATATTGAACATCATAATAAAATATGTTCTTGAGTGGAAGAAAGAAATAGAGCCCTGGAAAGCATAAAATAGGTCATCCCTAATGAGGGAAAATATTCTACATAACACACTGCCCACTTTCAAGTGCATTATTTATATAAAGCAGTTGCATTTTGAGTGAGTCATTCAATATGTATATATATATATATGTTTATATATATATATATATATACATAAAATTTAGTAAGACATAATCTGAAGGGGAAAAAAGGGTTGTTGACTGAGCTATAAAACTGGCTCTGATATAACAACATTTGACAAACCTGCTGCCTGTTCCTGAATGATTATTTTTTCTAATCAAATTGAGGATTCTTTAGTTCCATGAAGTCTTCAAGAACCAGTAGTCAGAAAATATAGGCTTCAGTTCTAGATCAGGTACTGCCTAGCTATGTGACACTGGGCAAGTCATTTTCTCTTAAAACTCAATTTTGTTATCTGTCAAATAATGGAGTTGGAAGAGAGCTAAAATCCCTTTTAACTTTGATGTTCTAATCAATGATCCCAGATGTTTCTAAGTATCTAAGCAGCCCTTGCTGCATAATTTATCACCCTTCATGGTTTTGTCCAGCTGTGAAGAATGATAAAGAGTGCTAGTATAAAGGAAGTCCAAAATGTCCAGTAGGAAGACATCAAAACACTTCACATATGTCATAATGAGTAGAGAGCCAGGCTGATATTGGGAAAGACTTTAGGTCAAATCCTGTCTCTGAAACAAACTAGATATGTGACTAGGCAAATCACTGTTCTAGAAAATCCTCCAAGAAAAGAAGGCACAGAAGGTACTGAATGACATTGATAAAGGAAGTTTCCTCACCAAGAAGTTTCCTATGCTAATGAAAGAAATGGCAGAAATAGTGATTTTAACCATCTTAACAATCAAATAACCTAATAGCAAATAGTTGTACTGTTTTTTAAGAGATACAAAGATATAGAGCTTGACAATCTACAAGGGAAATGTCATTGGAATATCTGAAGTAAACTGACTGATCAGAAGAGGAAGCATTTCAACTCAAAACATTCATATTGAATGTATAGCTGGTGCCTTCTCTCATGCTCTTATATATCATCTTCTTTCATGTCCACTTAACCTATCTGCAAATTGAGTGATCTAAACTAGATAACTGCAAAGGTAATCTTAGTGATAGAGAGAATAAAATTCTTGTAGTATTGGCTGCCCTTCCTTAATACTTGGATTAAACCAAGTAGAGTATTGTTCATTTGTTAGCGTCTGACCCTGAAATGTACCTAGATAAATTATAGAGTTCTCTACACCCAAAGGACAAAAACCCTGTGCACATCCTTTGATCCAGCAATACCACTACTAAGTCTGTATGCCAAGGAAATCGTATAAAAGGGAAAAATACCCAAATGAACATAAATATTTATAGCATCTCTTTTTTGTAGTGGCAGAGAATTTGAAATTGAGGGGATACCCATCAATTGAAAAATGACTGAATAAATTGTGTTATATGAATGTGATGAACTTTTATTCTATAAGAAATCATGAACAGGAGAACTTCAGAAAAACCTGGAAAGACTTACTTAAACTGATGCTGTGTGAAGTCAGCAGAAACAAGAGAACATCGTGCACTTTAACAGTAATATTGCGTGATGATCAAATATGATGGACTAAGTTCTCCTTAGGAGTAAAATGATCAAAGACAATTATAAGGACTAGTGATGGAAAATAGCATCCATATCCCAAGAAAGAACTTTGGAGTCTAAATACAGACCAAAGCATACTATTTTTATTTTAAAATGTTTTATGATTTATGTTTTGTTTTACTCTCCCAGTTTTTTGGTTCCCATGTGTTCTGATTCATCTTTCACAACATGACTAATATTCAAATATGTTTAACATACATGTATTACCTGTATCAGATAGCTCACTGTTAAGGGGAATGGGGAAGGAAAGGAGGGAAGAAGAAAAATGTGAACCCAAAATCTTACATAAAGGTGAATGTTGAAAACTATCTTTGAATGTAGTTAAAATAATAAATAAATGAATTTAAATTAAAAATAAATTAAAGAGTTCTTGTTAGGACAGAAGTAGAAGATGGGAATATATTACTGGCATTCTATTCTTTATTACTAGACTACAGATCTAGCATCCACTTCCTTTGCCTCACTTATATAGGTGTTGTGCTCTTGTATAGCATTGCTTCATAGGGACACAATCAATTCCTGCATGTGTCAGAGGTAGAGTAGAACAGTAGATATGAGTAATGGCTTGAAATGAAATGCCCAAAGCTCAAATCCAGCAACTGGCAATACTTTATACTTCTATCACCTTTGAAAAAAATCACAATCTTTGTGGGTCTCAATTTCCTCATTCATAAAAATGACAGATCTGAATGAGGTTCCTGCCTACTTTGATTGTATCATCCTATGACATTCTCTTTGCTATCCCACTTTTTCAATGCACTATGTACTATTGTCGGAGTTCTAATAGGTTGACAAAAACCCAAGAGCAAGAGATGTAGAGCTGGAAGGGATACTAAGTAACTTTGGATCACATATACTTTATCATCTAGTTTGATAGGTAATTGATGCTATTTAACTATTTTTACTCGTGTTCAACTTTTCATGATTGTTTTTGAGATTTTCTATGCAAATATACTGATGTGATATGCCTTTCTTTCTTCAGCTCATTTTATAGATGAGAAACTGAGACAAACAAGGTTATGTGATCTGCCCAGGGTCACACTGCTAGTAAGGGTCTGAGGCTGATTTTTATTTCAGGTTATCCTGATTCTAGACCTAAGAGTCTATCCACTTCACCACCTATTTGACTTACCATAGCATCATCCTAACTAAATAATATTATATCAAGTCAAAATGTTAAAAGATTTACCCAAGATAATATAGAAAAGTAAGAACTTGAATTTCAGTCCACATCCTGATATACAAAGGTATTCAATATCAATACTCCTTACAGCACTCCACCCTTAGCAGTAAAAGAAGGGCTAGTGACCAGGACTGCAATTTCAGTGATACAGAATAGCTTTCTCTGCCACTTACAGTGTCATCTAGATTATTAGGTTAAGTGTTTTACTGCAGCCAATACATATTTATTTTTTGCAAGGCAAATGGGGTTAAGTGGCTTGCCCAAGGCCACATAGCTAGGTAATTATTAAGTGTCTGAGACTGGATTTGAACCCAGGTACTCCTGACTCCAGGTCCAGTGCTTTATCCACTGCGCCACCTAGCCGCCTCCAGCCAATACATATTAAAGGTAGAACTTGAACCCAGGCTTTCCTGGATAAAGTCAAGTATATCCCCTATACCACTTTGCTTCTGGAGTAAAATTAGAGTAAAAAAGTAAACACATAACAACAAATATCATTCAGTAAAAATGAAGAATTCAATAAATACTACATTATTCATCTTGTGAGTGTGGCAGCTATAGAAAAAAAGGAATGGAAGTAGTATACTGGCAGTGTAATAACTCTGCTGGAAAAATCAAGATATTAAAAATACTATAAAATTCAGGTAAGTAAATAGATAGATAGCCTGCCGCGCCCAGTCAGCACTCAGTAAATGTTAAATAGTAGGGGGTAAGCCTACTGTATTTAGGTAATTTGTCTGGTTAGCAGTTGAGTGAAAAGGTTATTCTGATGTCAAGCCTCAATCTGAAAAACCCACCATTTTAAAATTACTTAACTGTGTTGATTTCATGCTCAAAAGATGATTGCCATTTCTATAAGTTCCCACTAAATCTTCAGTGTTTATTTGGATATTCAATCAGAGCACAAGCATGAACAAGGGCTGCCTTCCTGACAAACCAGTCCATGTTCTTTGCTTCCTCCCAAAGACCTACCACATACAGTGACCTAGTGTCATGGAGTATAACTAGGATGAGTGGGAGACTGCCCTAGAGGCAGGGGGGAAAAAAGGATAACTAAGATGGCATAATTTTTTTTTTTAGCTCCAGAGTTTAAAGGAAAGGTCTGACTCTTTCTGAGGTGTTTATAATAAGTTCCCTTCTTTTCCATCTCTATATCTATGCTTCTATGACCTTCTCCTTGAAATCTGTCTTTTCTGGAATCCCTACATATAATTGTGGGTATTCTTCTTTTGGGTGAACATGAATCCAAGAGATAAGAAAATTACAACTGGAAGAGATAGTATGTATCATTGAGTCTAAGAACATTTTATAAATGAAGAAAATGAGGCCCCAAGAGTTTAAGAAATGTATTTAATGTCACAATAGTGATGTGTGAGAATTGAAACTTGAACCTTTTGTTTTTCATTAGGGATCATTGGCCTCAAAGTTAGGAAAAAGAGAATCCCACTCTAAAAATTTTTTAATTATTTAAAATTTTGAGGGGTTTTGTAAGAAAAATGTAAAACATTAAAAGTCATGACTTTTATGGGAATTAAACCTTTAGTATAGTTAGTAAATCAGTAGATGCTCTGAGAGGGACATAAGAAAGACAAAAGAATCAGGGAGCATGAGTGTACAAGAAAGTAAAGATTATATTAGGTTTTTCCTATATCCCAATCTTCTAACGTCTCCCCTCATGGTCTATCTTGTATTTAGCTACCTTATATTTTCTTGTTCAGTTGACTCTTGTTGCTCCAACTGTTTTTTCCCCTTAGTAAAGATACTGGAGTGATTTGCCATTTCCTTCTTCATCTCATTTGACAGATGAGGAATTGAGGTAAGAAGTGCCAGACATGTAATAAAAGACTATTAATTGATTATTACTGAAGAAGATGTGCAGGTTATGCTCATCATTATCCCCATTATCTACAATCCTTTACACAATGTTTATCATTTATAGATAGGGGACTATATTACCTTGGGTTCTGAGAATATCTACATGTGCTTTAATGAGCATTTGAAAATTTTTTAAACTGTGATGAATAAGGCCTGTTCAAAGAATTAGTACAGCAAGAATAAATTGGGTTAAAAGAATAACGTAAGAACTTGAGAACATGGTAGAGAAAAACAACACCTGATCTCCCTCCAAAAAAATCTATTCTGAAGAGATGATTTTGAAAGGTCTTCATAATACAATTATCAAAGCCTTTAGGATCATGTAAGACTGTTACAATGGGAAATCTGGGGGTAATAATGTAATAGTATGGGAGTCAGATACAAAGAGGATGTATGGGCAAATCTTGAGGACTCATTTATCCATCTATGAGTGAATCTATACTGTATTCCATATACATGCATGTAAGAGGATGTAAAACAACAAGAGCCAACAACTAAGCTATATACCCTGATTGATTCTGCACTTGATAAACTGAAAGATTAAGAGTCAGAGGAGATCCCTAATACCATGGAAAGAGCTTTAGAATCCCAGGATCTAGATTAATTCCTACTTCTAGCTCTTACTATGTGGAAGACCTTGGGCAAATAACTTAATCTGTTCAAGACTCAGTTTCCTCATCTGTAAAATGTGGGATTTTTTTTCATCATTCCTCATTCAACCAAAAAGAGTTTCATTTAGTAGTGAATAAGATACTGGTCTTTGGCATTAGTAAGACGCAGATTTAAATCTGTCCTCACAGTTAATTGATTTGTGATAACAATTTTTCTTAATTACTTATCACTTAATTACATAACATCCCTGTCTTGCAGTTTCCCTATCTATAAAATTAGGGGTTTTTAATAGATGGGGTCTCCTTTCCACTTTTAAATCTAAGGGCACCCAGTATTTAATTAATGTTAAGTGAATTCAAAGTTTGTGAGCAAGAAATGGAGGCAGAGTTGGTGGAATTATTATTATTATCCTTACCCAAGGAAAGATAACCAATGCTATCTCTTAAGATATCCAGAATCCACTATTCCAAGCATATAATATGCTTTTCAAGAGTCAAGAAACCGTCCCTTATGTAGATTGTTCTATTGAACATTCCTCAGTTATGAACAGATCTCTGGAATTCTTGAAACAACATTCTCAATGGAGTACACCATGTTTATTTTATGTTCAAACTTATAAACTTATCATATCCTAAACAAAACTCATTATTCTCTGTCTCCCCATAAAAGCTCTCTCTTTCAAACTAGCTTATTCCTGTTGAGAAGACCCTCAATAAAATAACGGTATGTTCCTCAACTTTAATTATCAACATGTTGCCAAACTTGTTTTTACATCCACATGTCATTCTTGTCCATTCACAAGACTACAGCATTATTTCAGCCTATTATTGTCACTCCCCCAGGATATTGAAATAACCTCAGAATTGTCCTCCTTGAATAGAGTGCTAGACCTGGAGATAGGAAAGACTCATCTTGCTGAGTTCAAAACTGTACTCAGATACTTAATAACTGTTTGATCCTGAGAAAATCATTTAACTCTGTTTGCCTCAATTCCTCATCTGTAAAATGAACTGGAGAAGAAAATGGTAAACCAGTCCAATAGTTTTGTATAGAAAACCCCAAATAAGATAAAAAAGAGTCAGACACAACTGAAAAAAGCAACAATCTCAAGTCTGCTCCTATTCCTTGGGCACTATGTAAGCTTGGGCAAGTCACCTAACTTCCCTAGGCCTTACTATCTTCCTCTATAAAATAAAGGATAATACTAAATGGTTTGATAATGAGGAATGTGGAGAGTGTGAATTAGACTAAAGGGTGAAAAAGAAAAATCTCTTAGTAAGTACAATCCTGGTAAATAAACTTTCCAAGTCAAATCCAGTTATGATGGGAATTATGCTTCATGTTTGTGATCTAACATTGTTCTAAAAAGCAGATCATAGTGCTAAGCTAATATTGGTGTTATATTTGTATTCGGAGGTATGGTGTAGTTGCTACAATGGGATTTGACTTGTAAATGAATACCCTGGCATGGATGGAAAAAGAGATGGAGACAAAGAGAGAAAGAAGATAATAAGCTTCAAAATATATAATAGTTAGAAAAATATAGACAGAAGATAGATAGATAGATAGATAGATAGATAGATAGATAGATAGATAGATAGATAGGATATATAAGCATATATATATGTTTATAAGGTCATGTATTCATTTGGCATTTATTTTAGTACACATAGTATACTTATTTAAACAATTTCTTCCAGATTACTTTCTAATATTCACCTCAGTTTTTGCACATAAAATAAGAGACCCCTTAAATGAATAGTTAGATTATTCATGTTAATGAGATTTTCTATGTTCAGTTGACTCTTTTTGGCCTCATCAGTTCCATCAATAAAATTTTTATGAATATAATATACATATGCAACTAACTATGGCAATTCTTGATACATATTTTAGGAGGGATTAGGGAGGCTTCTGCAAATGATATTCTATTGCTAGTCACATCTTTGTAGTTGTACAATTAAATTAAAGCTGTGGAAAATACAAAATCCCATTGTTTGGGATTCAGAATAATATTCTCCCTCAATAAAGTTCCTCCTAATACATGTCAAAATACTATAAGATTCTTAAAAGTTCTAACAATAAAAATAACTTTTTTGATTATCCTCTAATAATAGGGCCAAATAAGCCCTAGAACAAGGACTTTGTAGTCACCAAAGGAATTTGCTAATATTATAGTTGATATCTATTTAGCACAGTCTAAAAGGAAGAGGGAATCTCTCTAGGTAGCCTGGTCCTATCGAAATTCCTCTTCAGAGAAGGGATCACTCTCTCTCTATATATATAATGCTCCAAAGAACTGCATTGCCTTTCAAATAAAATCTAATATTGGTCAAAGAAATCCAGCTAATTATCCACAAAAGAAAGCAAAGTTGATGAGTAATAGCTATTGTTTGGATAATGATATGCAATTGTATGGACAGTCCATAGAGCTATTCTTTAATTACAAAGATTAATTGATGGACACTCTAGTTGGACAATGAACTGGGTCCAGAACAAAATAGGGATGAGGAAAGAGTTGGAATTGATTGTCCCTGAAAGGTTTTAAAGGGTTAATGTCTTTTTTCCCTTTTCTTTTTTAAAGGGCAAGTAGGTGGCCCAGTGTATGGAGCAGTGGGCTCAAAAGTCAAAAAGATCTCCCTCTGATGATCATTGTTCCTGTGACAGTAATCCCTCATACCTCAGTTTCCTCATCTATAGAAAGAGGGAGTTGAACTAGATAACCTCTCAGTTCTCTTCTAGCTCTAAATGTATTTTCATATAACTTGATATTATAAATGGTTTCTCAAAAAGCAGTTCTTCACAACAACATTGTGAGATGAACAACCATGATGGAAGTAGCTCCTCTCAGCAATTCAGAGAGCTAGGACAACTGTATTAGACTGGCTATGGACAATGTTATCCCCATCCAGAGGAAGAAAAACAAAACAACACAACACACACACACACACACACACACACACACACACAACAACAACAACAACAATAATAGCAACAAACCTTCAAATCTTATGAACACTTTATAAAAATGATCTCTTAATGTATCTCTTTCTCTTAATCGTAATTCCTCATACTGATAATAACTAATCTGTAAATTTATTTATCAAAAGCATTTATGTAGGGGGCAGCTAGGTGGCGGAGTAGATAGAGCACCAGCCCTGGAGTCAGGAGTACCTGAGTTCAAGTCCAGCCTCAGACACTTAATAATTGCCTAGGTGTGTGGCCTTGGGCAAGCACTTAACCCCATTGCCTTGCAAAAACCTAAAAAACAAAACAAAACAAAAAAATACTTATTAAAAAAAGCATTTATGTACAATGCTAACCTGAATTTTGCTGCTGAGGGGAGGGAGGTTGGGAAGGGAGGGTGGTAGGAAATTTTGTAACCTAAAAATATACATGTGCATATGGATGAAAATCAATTTAAAAGGCGGGGAAAAAAGAAAAAAAGTAAAAAAGAAAGAAAGAAAAAGAAACAGTTCCGTGGCTACAATTCCATTTATAGGCTTATTTGAAAGAAATTAGCACAAAATAGAGTAATTGAATGATTATGCTGTACTATTTAATAAGAACATTTGTTCTTCTCCAGGTACAAGACTAGCTCTATGTTACTCTCTCATTCAAAACAATAATGTTAAAGCATTACCTGACTCGGATTAGGGAAGAACACAACCAGAAGGCGGAGACAGAGAGCCTGTCTCATTGGCAGTTGCACAGGCAATGCTGCTCACAGGTCACTTTTTTCCCTACCCAGGAAACTATTGTATGTTCATTTTCTTTGGCCAAAAACTAGGAAGGTAAGCAACTAGAAAATTTTCCCCTAAAATACAAGGAGATCCCTAAGCTCTTGGATGTCATGGAGGGTATTCAGAAAGGTTTTTCATTTTGGATACCCAGGTTGGGGTTAATATCTATCTTTTCAGTCACAGAAAGAGAAATCCATGTCTACAGTGAAACTATAAAGAAACAAAGGGATCAAAAGGTCAATTTTTAAATTTTTCTTTTGCTTAAATTATCTGTTTTACTGTAGGAAGAGGAAATAATTGGGTTTTCAAATGCTATGGGAAGGTCAATATACCTTATTTAATATTATGTAAAGCACATAAAAACTTTTAACATTACATAAAATCAAATAACTATTGCTATTTATTCAGTTCATTCCCTTCCCCCATCTACCCTCAGCTCAGTAAAGTCCAATGTTGGTAAAGGATAATGAATGAATTAGGGTCAGTAAGGTATGTATGATATAACATTCTCTTTTATGAAGTTTAGTATCAGAAAAAGTTTTTTGCTCTGCCTTACTCTTTAAAATGTGTTTTATTGATATTTTTAGATAACTATTATTCCTAAATAAGTCATTCCTTATGCCTTCCCTAAGCAACTATCTCTTATAACAACAACTAAAAAAATAGAGGAAAATAAAGCAGGCAATATAAAGAACATGGTTCTGGAAACAGATGACATGGATATGAATTATCAGTCCACTGATATTTAAAATCTGTGTGATCTTGGACAAGTCACTTAATGTGAGCCTCTTCAATTTCTATTTCTATCAAATGAGATCCCTATCTGATCCATAACTGTGTTCCTATGAAAACCAAGCAATACTTCAGCTGACACTTGAAATGTAGGCAATATTTCATAACTGTAGTCACCTTACCTATGTAAAGAAAGGAGCATATGGAAGCCTTTTAGTTTTTTTCCTCTCTGGGATTAAGACTTTTTTCTCTTCCTTTTAAAAATAGTATAACTCTATATGGCACATTAGATTCTGAAGCATGAGACCTTAGACTCACAGTTTCAACTTCATTCATGACCATGTACTCACTAAATACATTTCCTCCATTTGTTTCTCTTTGTTCCCTTGACCCAAAACAGGCATTTTCTAATGTGATGACACCCGTTAGGTTTATGAGAATAGACTAGATGAACAATCTCAATCAGAAAACAATCCATCTTTCATCAATTCAAAATAGAAACTATGAAGGGATCATACAAAAAGGAAGAGTTTGCATATGGTGAGTACCTCACATCCTCTGATTTCTTACATAAATCCTTCCCCAAAATAGAATAGAATCTATCCTTAAGAGGTAAAGACAGAGATGCAGATAAATACATAGTAAAATAAGGGAACTGTGGTGGGTTTAAGGGAGAGAGAAAGAAGAGTTGCATACATGACAAAAAAAATCACAAAGAAAAAGCCTGCTTCTGAAATAAATCACTAGATTCCATTTGCTTCATTCAAGTTCTCTTGAATTTGGAGGGTTAGAGAAAGCAAAGAAGGTGGAACTATTGTAACATTGGAGTTCCCAGTGGCTATCCTAAGGAAGATATTCCCCTGTTCATTGATTGATGAGTTTCAACTTGCATTTTTGAAGCTGGGGTGTTTTAGATTCCTTTGGGAATCAAAAAAAGTCCATCCTCTCAAGCAGTCTGAATAATAGCCCCTAATAGATTCAACAATGTCAGAGAATCCCTCAGTGTGCTGAAAAAATATCAGGGCACACAAATTTCCCCTTCCTAATCCTGACAGTTCCCTCCCTCCCCTGACTCAAATACATTATTGGGGATGGAAGTGCCAGCTTGTCTCTCCCAAAGGGGTTGTAGGCAGCAGGAAGCTAAATCTCTTGTGTGAAACTCACTGGCTCCTCCATTTGTTTTCATTTTGTCACCAGACATATCTATTTAAACTACTTGGAAGGATATCTCAATAACATCCCTTTGTTGGACTGAAGGAGATTAGGGTATGACAATTTTGGTGCCCTCTTTTGTAAGCCTGACCTTGAATGGTGGATCATATAACACAAAGACAACGGGGACCTTCAACTGAAAAGCCTTGTCTTCTAGTTCTTGTCAACTTAATGAATGAGAAAGACAATTGCTGAGCATTAGCTGAGTGACATTTGCAGGTGAATGTGTAAATTGTAAACCACATTCATCTATCAAAAAATAGATTTGATAATAGACTACAAGTAAAAAAAGCACGTATCAAGGAATGAATTGGCCACAAACACATCTTCCTCCAATCTCCACTGCAATCTAATCCTATATGCCAAAATCCAAACATAGAGGTTCATATGAAATTTATTCTCTTTAATATTTAATAAAGTTTCTTACCAATGACCGAGACTCTATCACTTTGACCATATCCTTCTCTGCATAGGGTTGGGCATATATACAAGCCTCAGCACCCAAATATCAATGCTGTGTTAACCATGGCCTTTTTGTCCTGTAAGGATGAATTCTGTGCTATTGTAAAGAAAAACACCATCACATGTGTGAAGTATGTGAGACAGGAAAAAAACATGACTAGGTTTGAGAATAGTAACTATAAAAGCTAGTGCCCATGGAAAACCACTAAAGGTTAAAGATCTAGAGGGTCTAGATAACAAAAACATTTAAAAATAAATAGTAAGATCTTTTGGTTCAAAATAAACATTACTTATCCTAAGAATTGGAACTCAGACTTAAATAGTTCAGTTATTTATTAAGTGGATAAAAGATCAATTAATTTGCCTCCAGGGCATAGACTTGGTTTTTAACTTTATCTCTAACTCATCTTTATAAATTCCTCAAAGGAGTATGGAAGGAGGAACTGATTGGATTGGAACTGAACACCATAAGGCAAGGTAAAGTACTTCATTAAGAGTTAGGTTTGTAAGCAAAGAAGGATTGTGTAAGAAGAAAGGCAGGAAACTTCCCAACTCCTACCTGAAGCTAAGAAAAAAAAATTAAAGCTGAAAGAAGGAAAGATATTTCTCTAGCTGAAAAATCACTGTAACACTCCAACAAAAAGACCAGTTTCACCTAGCCTAGGCACTTGGAGATTGAAGATTGCAGCTATCCATTGAAGGCTGGTCTCAGAGAATTCAGAAAGTTGATTCAACTAACAGAAGCTCAGGACCCTGAAAACAACCCAGTGACTGAACAACTTGCCTGATCCAGACAAACAGTTATAACCCAGCAGCAGTATAGCCTGTCCAGCCAGTCTGGCACAGCTGCCCAAAAGTAGGTCAGTCACCAGAGCATTTTAGCAGAAGCTGAACCTGGGAAGGATGCAGTACAGTGATTGAATGACTATGTAGCAGTTTGGCTGGTCCGTCACATCCTGTAAGTAACTAAGTCTCAATGTCAGCAAACATTGTGTCCTTCAAGGAGCCAACCTTGTAGAATTATTTAGTTCTACAGTTTAGTAGTTATTCCATTACTAATATCATGCCCAAAGGCAGGAAATGTCATGATGAGGAACCTCAACAGAGAGAGCAAGCAATGAAATATAGAATTTCTAGACTTGCAAGATACCTTTAGCTTGAGGTGTTCCATATCCTTTTTCCTCTCTACCACTGCCTTTGATGTTCATCCCACCTTTTATGAGTTTGTGCTAAAGGGAAAGACATCCATTGAGTTATACCTTTACCTATGAAAGTTGTAATATTCACTCCACCTTACTAGTGTTGCAGGGATTTAGATCAGTTGACCTGGCATGGGGGAAGGATAGTTACCATAAAATATAGTGATGTCTTCATCAGTCACTTATGGCAGCAAAGTACACCAAAAACTGTATAAATTACATAAACATAGGTATATAAAGTAATTCATAGAAACAAATATGATATTGTGAAAAATAAATCTATTCATATTTGTTAGGACCATTGGTTATTGCAACTATAAAAAATGTTGTTCATTTATTTTAGCCATGTCCAACTCTTTGTGACCCCATTTTTTTTTGCAAATATATTGGAGTAGCTTGCTATTTTCTTCCCCAGCTCATTTTACATATGAAAAATAGAAGCAAACATAATTAAGTGACTTAGCCAGGATCATATAACTAATAAGTTTCTGAGGTCAAATTTGAACTTTGGTCTTCCTGTTTCCAGCTTCAGTTCTAATCACTGTGCCAAATTGCTGCCCCAACTACTAGAAATTAACTTCCTCATAATTAGAGCTTTCCAAAACTATAATAGGTCTATCCTTACCTGTTCCTCAGCATTAGTAGTCTTTAAGGAGAGACTGAATAAGTATATCTTAAAATTTTATAGAGGGAATTATTAGTCAGATTTTAATCAAAAACATTTATTATTAAGTATGCATTAGAATGAGTGATCTTTGATATCCTATCAAAATCCATGATTCTAGTTTTTTTAGAAAACTATAGCTGCTTGACTTAGAACCAAGATGGTGGCATGAAGCTAGAAAGCTCTAGGAACTCTTCCTGAAACAACTTTTAATGATGCCTCTAAACAGATTCAAAAGCCATAGAACCCACAAAAACAAAACAAAAAAAAAAAAAAACCCCAACAAAAATAGTGAAACAACTTGGAGGAACTCCAGGGAAAGATCTGTTGTTTGGGTTAAAGGGGAGTATAGTTCAGTGTAGGCAGGACAACTGGGAAAACAGCTAGAGACTTTTAGCTACTGTGCAACTAAGGTTGCAGGATAACTACTCCAAGAGTAAACCCCAGTTAAGAGAGCAAGGTTTTTGAGTCCTTGGAAGCTGGTGAGGTATTGGACTACCCTGCCAGATGGAGCAAACAGGGAACACTGGAAATGCCAGAGTAGAAAGCCAGGGACCAGAACCTCTTCCCCCAGCCAGAAAAAGCTTGGGATTATATGTTCTATACCACAGGATCAGAGCTCAACTGACAAAATGACTAGAAAAACAAAAAAAGCATTAACTATTGGCAGCTACTATTCTGATAGGGTTAACAAAAATACTATTCAGAAGACAAAAGCAGTGACAAAATGCCTACATATGAAGTTGCTAAAGAGTTGATAAACTGGTCTCAAATGCCAAAAAAACTCTTCATAGAACTCAAAAAGTATTTTAAAAACCAAAGAAGAAAGGATGAAGAAAAAAAAGAGAAAATAAATGAGTCATATGGGAGAATTATGAAGAATTAACTGAAGAAACAATAATTTTTAAAGTAAAATTGATCAGAAAGAAAACAAAATTAATCAACTGAGAAAAGAAAAAATACAAATTGAAGAAAATCAACCTTAAAAACTAGAACTGCACAAATAGAAATGAATGATTCTGTGAGACACCAAGATTCCATCAAATAAAACCAAGAAACTGAAAAAAGAAAACAGAAGACAATTTAAAATATCTCTTAGAAAAAAAAAAAAACGACTGACCTGGAAAATAAAGACAGCAGAGACAATTTATGAATTATTGGTCTATCCAAAATCATGATCAGAAAAAGAGCCTGGATAATATCAAGAGGAAATCATAGTGGAAAACCCCTCTAATATTCTAGAAGAATCAAAAATAGCCCTTGAAAGAATCCAATAATCACCCCAAGAAAGAGATACCAAAATAAAAACTCCAAGAAATTTCAAAATTCTCAGCTAAGGAAGAAAATCCTACAAGAAGTCAAAAAGAACCAATTTAAATCCCACAAAACCACAGTTGGCTCTATGTAACTTATCAGTTGCACCAAAGACTGGAGGTGGAAGGCCTGAATGATGATATTCCAGAGGGCAAAGGAATTTGGATTACAACCAAGAATCAATTACCCTACAAAACTCAGCATACTATCAGGGGAAAAGATGAATTTTCTTCTTTTTTTAAGGATTTTTCAAGGCAGTGGGATTAAGTGGCTTGCCCAAGGCTACACAAGGAGGTAATTATTAAATGTCTGAGGTTGGATTTGAACTCAGGTACTCCTGACTCCCGGGCTGGTGCACTGCACTACCTAGCCTCCCTGAAAAGATCAATTTTCAATGAAAATAAGGACTTTTAAAATTACCTGTAGAAAAGAACAGATTTAACAGAAAAGGTAATATCCAAATTCATGACTCAAGCAATCTATGAAAGATAAAAGGAAAGGGGGAAAATGTATGGTAATTCTTGAGAATGGTATTTCTCTTCAGAAAATTTTAAGGAATATTTTTAGGCATAGATTGTGGATATAATTTGACTCTATTGTGATCAAAATTTTAGCTCCTGAGTGACTTTGCTATAAATGATATTTTATCTCATGAAGATTGTTTTCTATAGAGAGTACTATAATCAAATAAAGTCATAATAATTTTTATGTTTTTATAGCTTTTCAGAATTATATTACATTTTTATTTTTTAAATTTATTTTATTAAAGATATTATTTGAGTTTTACAATTTTCCTCCAATCTTACTCTCCCCCCCCACTGAAAGCAATCTGTCAGTCTTTACTTTGCTTCCATGTTGTACATTGATCCAAATTGAATGTGATCAAATGCTTAAGGAAGAGACAAAATGTCTAAGAAATAACAAGATGCAACAATAAGATAATTGGTTTTTTTTCTGAATTAAAGGGAATAGTCCTTGAACTTTGTTCAAACTCCACAGCTGGATACAGATGGCACTCTCCTTTGCACACAGCCCAAAATTGTTCCCTATTGTTGCACTGATGGAATGAGCAAGTCCTTCAAGGTTGATCATCACCCCCATGTTGCTGTTAGGGTATACAGTGTTTTTCTGGTTCTGCTCATCTCACTCAGCATCAACACATGCAAATCCCTCCAGGCTTCCCTGAAATCCCATCCCTCCTGGTTTCTAATAGAACAATAGTATTCCATGACATACATATACCACAGTTTGCTAAGCCATTTCCCCAATTGAAGGACATTTACTTGATTTCCAATTCTTCGCCTCCACAAACAGGGCTGCTATAAATATCTTTGTACAAGTAATGTTGTTACCCTTTTTCCTCATCTCTTCAGGGTATAGACCCAGTAGTGGTATTGCTGGGTCAAAGGGTATGCACATTTTTGTCGCCCTTTGAGCATAGTTCCAAATAGCTCTCCAGAAGGGTTGGATGAGTTCACAGCCCCACCAACAGTGTAATAGTGTCCCAGATTTCCCACAACCCTTCCAACAATAATCATTATCCTTTCTGGTCATATTGGCCTGTCTGAGAGGTGTCAGGTGGTACCTCAGAGAAGCTTTCATTTGCATTTCTCTAATATTTAATGATTTAGAGCAATTTTTCATATGGCTATGTATTGCTTTGATCTCCTCATCTGTAAATTGCCTTTGCATATACTTTGAGCATTTGTCAATTGGCAAATAACTTTTTGTTTTAAAAATATGACTCAGTTCTCTGTATATTTTAGAAATGAGTCCTTTGTCAGAATCATTAGTTGTAAAGATTGTTTCCCAATTTACTACATTTCTTTTGAACTTGGATACAGTGGTTTTATCTGTGCAAATTTAATGTAATCAAAATCATCTAGTTGGTTCTTGGTGATGTTCTCCAACTCCTCCTTAGTCATAAACTGCTTCCCTTTCCATAGATCTGACAGGTAAACTGGTTCTTGATCTTCTAATTTACTTATAGTATTGTTTTTCATGGCTAAATCCTGAAACCATTTGGATCTTATCTTGGTAAAGAGTGTTAGGTGTTGGTCTAATCTAAATTTCTTCCATACTAATTTCCAATTTTCCCAGCAGTTTTTATCAAAGAGAGAGTTTTTATCACAATAGATGGACTCCTTGGGTTTATCAAACAACAGATTTCAATAATCATCTCCTGCTTTTGCACCTAGTCTATTCCACTGGTCCACCACTCTGTTTCTTAGCCAATATCAAACAGTTTTGATGACTGATGCTTTATAATATAATTTTAGATAGGGTAGGCCTAAGCCACTTTCTTTTGCATTTTTTTCATTAAGTTCCTAGAAATTCTTGACTTTTTATTTCTCCATATGAATTTACTTAGAAATTTTTTTCTAACTCATTAAAGAAAATTTTTAGAATTTTGATTAGTAGGGCACTAAACAGGTAGTTTAGTTTTGATAGAATTGTCATTTTTATTTTATTAGCACTACCTATCCATGAGCAGTTGATATTTGCCCAGTTATATAAATCTGATTTAATTTGTGTGAGAAGTGTTTTATAATTCTTTTCAAAAAGTTTCTGAGTCTGCCTTGGCAAATAGACTCCCAATTATTTTATATTGTCTGAGGTTACATTGAATGGGATTTCTCTTTCTAGCTCTTCCTGCTGTATCTTGCTAGACATATATAGAAAAGTTGAGGATTTATGAGGGTTTATTTTATAACCTGCAACTTTGCTAAAATTGCTAATTGTTTCCCAGTCGTTTTTTGGATGATTTCTTGGGATTCTCAAGGTAGACCATCATGTCATCAGCAAAGAGTGAGAGTTTTGTCTCTTCCTTCCCAATTCTAATTCTTTCAATTTATTCTCCAATTGCTGAATCTAACATTTCTAATACAATATTGAATAGTAGTGGTGATAATGGACACACTTGTTTCACCCTGATATTAGTAATGCCTCTAGCCTGTCCCCATTGAATATAAGGCTTATTGATAGTTTCAAATAGATACTGCTAATTATTCTAAGGAACAGTCCATTTATTCCTACACTCTCTAGTGTTTTTAGTAGGAATAGATGCTGTATTTTGTCAAAAGATTTTTCAGCATCTATTGATATGATCATATGATTTCTAAAAGGTTTGTTGTTGATATAATTGAGTATACTAACAGTTTTCCTAATATTAAACCAACCCTGCCTTCCTGGGATAAATCCTACTTGGTCATAATGTATTATTCTAGTGATAACTTGTTTTAATCATTTTGTTAGGATTGTATTTAAGATTTTTGCATCTATATTCATGATGGAGATAGGTCTACAATTTTCTTTCTCTGTTTTTAACTATTCCTGGTTTAGGTAACAGCACCACACTGTTTTCATAGAAAGGTTTAGGCAGAGTTCCATCTTTCCCTATTTTTCCAAAGAGTTTATATAGAGTTGGAGCCAATTGTCCTTTAAATGTTCGGTAGAATTCACTTGTGAATCCGTCAGTCCCTGGAGATTTTTTCTTAGGAAGTTCAATGATGGCTTGTTGAATTTCTTTTTCTGAGATAGGGTTGTTTAGGTATTTAATCTCTTCTTCATTTAACCTGGGCAATTTATATTTTAGTAAATATAAATCCATTTCACTTAGATTATAAAATTTATTGGCATAGAGTTGGGCAAAATAATTTTGAATTATTACTTTAATTTCCTCCTCTTTGGTGGTGAGTTCATCTTTTTCATTTATGATACTAGCAATTTGGTTTTCTTTTTTTTAATCAAATTGCCCAGAAGTTTATCAATTTTATTGGTTTTTTCATAATACCAACTTTAGGTTTGATTTATTAATTCAATAGTTCTTTTACTTTTGATTTTATTAATTTCTCCTTTAATTTTTAGAATTTCTAATTTAGCATTTTATTGGGGATTTTTTATTTGTTCTTTCTCTAATTCTTTTAGTTGCATGTTTAGTTCATTGATTTCCTCTTTGATAATTATATTTTTAATGGGATAATTGAGGGGAGTATACTTGGACAGAGACTGTGGATATGAAGTGATTATGAGTTAATGCTGCTTATAAATCAATCAATCAATCAAATCATGAGAACTGTACTTCTAACAGAAAGATAAAAGGCATAAATCTTATGGGTACAAGATAGGTTTAAAACAAAAAAGATATGAAAAGAATTTTTTCAGGAGAAAGTGAGGTACTAGAAGATAAAAATATCACCTAAAGAGACAGAAAGATCTTTTAAAGTAGAGGGAAAGAAGGGAGGGTGTGAACACTGAGTATGAATGGGGGAAGGTAGCATGGAAGGAAATATAGAATTATTAATCATAACTGTAATTGTGAATGGGATATTTTTTCTTTCTTTCTCATGTTTTTTTACCCTTAGTTCTAATTTCTCTTTCATAATATGACTAACATGGACATATGTTAAACATGAGGGTACATATACAACTTTTACCAGATTATTCAATAACATTGGGAGGGTGAAGGGAGTCTGATAGAAAAATATGAAATTCATAAAATAGTAAATGGATGAATGCTTAACCCTGCATGTGATTGGAAAAACTAAATTAAAAAATCATAAGGGATGGACCTTCAGAAAAATCTGAAACTTTCATGAACAGATGCTATGTGTTCAGAAGATCATTGTACACAGTAACAGCATCATTGTGTGATGACTATGATGAATTTACTCTCAGCAGTATAATAATTTAAGACAACTCTAAAGGACATGTGATAGAAAATGCCATCTACATCCAGAAAAGGAGTTATGGAGTCTGAATGCAAAGCAAAGCTTACTATTTTCAATTTTTAAAATTTATTTTATGTATTATATTTTCCTGCTTTTTGATTTGATACTTCTTTCACAACATGATTAACAAGGTTATATGTTTAGCATAGTTATACATATATAACCTGAATTAGATTGCTTTCTATCAGGGGGAGATGGGAAGGAATGGAGAGAGGGAGAAAAATATGAAACTCAAACGATTACAAAAGTCATTATTGAAAAATATCTTTACATTAAGTTGAAAAATAAAAAAATAAAATATTTAAAAAATCAACACTACAACTACTTGTAGAGAGGACAAGTAGTTAATTCCAGTGTCAGTAAACATAGGATTGATAAAGAAAGTGGTGGAGGCATGGATGTTGACTAATACATATTTAATGAAGTAATTCACATTTACTGGTCATGTCATAGGGACATATGAAAATAATAGGTAGTAATCATAACAAGAAATCCAAATTTGAAAATTTTTCAAAAGTTCTGATTCATAACCACCTAAAGAAAATGAGAATAATATCCATAAAAATAGAAATTATTTTGTAATATATGGTCCCATAATATAAATATATTGTAAAAATTAAAAAAAGTTATAATACTACTTGCCCTGTAAATAAGTGTTGGTCAGACAATGTACAAAATATTGCATTTACTTATGGGAACCATATTTTAAGAGAAACATTGACAAAGTGGCATGATTACATAGAGGGATATCAGATTGATGAAGGGCTTGTAAACAATGTCATATGAAGAATCACTGATGAAAAAAAAAGAATGCTTTAGTATAAAGAAGAGAACACCTGAGGGGACAAAGTACTTATATGAATATGATATGAATATTTAAAATGTTTTCATCTTTTGGGCTACACCAGGGATTAGAACTATGATGAACAGATGGAAACTATAGAGTGGAAGATTTTGATTTCATTTAAAGAAGCATTTTCTTATAACTTGAAGTGCTCAATGTGCTGTTTTTTAAAGAAATGAAATCTATATCACTGAGTTTTCAAGGAGAATGGAGAAACTTTACCAGAATGAATGTGGTACATGGGATTCCTACTGCATATGTATTATAAATTCTATGAAATAAAATAGTCCTCTTAAATCTAAGATTTTGTGATTTTATGTTGAAGACTAGTGTTTTTAAAATGTTTTGGTCTCAAATTCCATTTATACTCTTCAGAAAGAGTTGGGAATTTTAAAGAGATATTTTATGAATTTTATCTTTCAATATTTCCTATATTTGAACTTAACAAATATTTTAAAATATTATTTTCCAACAAAGATAATAAATTTATTGCATGTTTACACAAATATATATTATGATAAATAAAATATTTGAAAAATAACTATAATTCATAGAGCAAAAATAAACTGAGAAGACTGGCATTATTTAAATAATTTTCAAATTTCTTTGAGTCCAATATTAATACAAAAATTTGAATTTTAAAATTTACTTCTGCATTAAGTGTATTGCTATATTTTACTTTGACTGAAGAGGATGAAAACAATCTTCTTTCATGCACAAATAAATGCAAGCATATAGATATGAAAAGTAACAGTGTTTTACTGGGAAAATAACCAGTATTATTATAAAAATAATTTTGACCTGCGAGAACTTTGGTTATTTACAATCACATTTTGAGAACTACTGCTTTATGTGAAGTTGATGCCATCCTTCCAAATTGAAAGGGGATGCACTAGATCAGATATGAAGTGTATTTTATACCAGTAATTCAATGAATTATCAAATATTTGTTTAAGGAAAATTTAAATGAATGATTCTTTAACCTCTAATTTGGGCTATTGTCAACTTAAAAAGGGGAATCATTTGTACGTCTTAGTGATGTATAAGATGGCACATATATCAGTAATTCATAAAAAGTTAGAATGTGCAGATGCTCAAATATTTCTGCACAGCATTCTCTAAAGAACAGATTTTTTTTTTTTTGCTCTACACTTTCCTGATAATGTCTCAGATGTAAACATAATGTGTGAGTCCTGGTCCTCACACATACATAGCTAGTTATAGCATGATCATACTTCTTATAGAACTCAAGTAATACTTTGTATAAGAGAATTTTCTTAGTTTTCTCCAGTTGTTAGTACTCTCTAAACTCTGAAATTCACAATTATTCTTTACATATTATTATAAGAAAGGTCAACTTTATTTTAGAGTTCTTTCATGAAGTTCTTCTTTAGCATCTTTGGGAGTCCAAATTGCTACAAGAATAAAACTCATTTGTATGATCTGGGTAGCTGTTAGATTGAATATGAGATATATATATATATATATATATATATATATATATATATATATATATATACGCAAAGAATATAAATTCCTTGAGACTAGGGACTGTTTTGTTTTTGTCATTGTTTCCCCCAGGAATTCAAAGAGTGTTTTGAACATAGTAAGGATTTAAATATCTATTTGGTTAATTTTTTGTTGAATTTTTGAAATTGCTTAAATCTTTAGAGAAGGTCAAACAAAGATTTTCGAGCATCAGACAAAGTATTGAGATATAGTCAAAATATTAATTTAATCAGGATAAACAACATGTAAGCAAAATTTATATGTAAGATAGATACAAAATAAGTATGACATGATTTGAAAGCTTTGGGGAGGAAGGCACTACAAAGATAAAGTGAAGAACAAAGAAACTTATGGACTTAGGAAAAAATGTGAGGAAATGTAAGAAGAGAAAGTCAAGGAATGGAAGAGAAAACTGATGGGATAATGAGTAATTATTATCCAAACTTTTTTCACTAATGACTATCAAAATGTCTTCCTGTCTGATGGATGTTCATTAGTTTTCAGATGGCAGAAACCTCATCAATTGTTTAATGCTATCAGTGTATTCGGTGTATAGGAGATGTCACATTACTATGCATATGTATATTGTTCTTTTTATAATATGCTAGGAGGAAGCCTGTTCATTTTTGGCACATTTTCCTTATAAATTCTCCAGTTAGTGATATTTGTGTGTATTTTCATATTTGGGTGTCACTGGGTCTTCTACATACAAAGCTTAAATATAGATTGTGTATAGGAGAAATATTCTAATTATAAGACACATAGATTCAATCAACTAACTAGTCAAGTATCATCTCCAAGTGTTTATTAGGTGATGGCAATTGTGTTATTTGCATTTTTTTTGGTTCTATAGATAAGGTATGGACAACTATAGTTAAAAAAGTTACCCATGCAATTTAAGTGAATTATTTCATCTAAAAGATGTTAAACCAATGACTTGATTGATTCCTTCTCCTCCAGAATTTCGTTTACTTGTTTGTGCACTGTGTAGATTAGGCTTGTTTGCTTACCAATTACATATAATTTTCCATATAAATATGACACACCTAAAGTATAATTCTCCATCTTTGTAGTTATATTGGCTACTATGAATGGAAAAGTGATAATATGGTTATCATATTCAGTATACAGTCAAATGCATGAATTTGGCAATATCTTCATATGAAAAGGTTTGTTTTGTTTTCTATAGTGTATAATTGTGTAGGTATTACAAGAAAATTAGAAATGAAGGAACAGAGCAGACTAGAACTCATTAATGCTGAAGGACTTGATTTTTCTTTCTTTTTTTTAATTGAACCATTTCCAAACAAAACTCCTGACTAATGTAATCCTCAAACTATGCAGATCCTTTTTTTGTTTGATGTCTTAAGGAGAAGAAAGGAGAAAGTAAAGAAGTTAATAATGAAGGTACCAAGGAAACTAGAAGAAATGGCTTTAAGGGAGTTCCTGACAACTTGACTCTGCAAGGAAGAGAAAAGAGGGAGAGAAGGAGACAGATGGGGCAAACATAGTTTTGCTCTCTGAGCTGCATTGTGCACTTATTATTCGCTTGAGGACTAATTTATAAACCCTGCTAGTGTTTATAAACTCCACTGTCCTAATGGAAACGAAAACATTAATACAACTAGAGGATTCTTCACTTTCCAGGTTTTAATTAAAATCACAGGCGTTAAGGAGCGAAAGTGTCTTCATGGAATACAAGTCTAATGAAGTATTTCCTTGCACAGCACAAATCTCTGTGTGCAGCCCCAGCTTTCTGGCACCAGCCATTTGAATAACCGACCCCCATGTAACATCTTTCCGATTATTAGAAAAACAAATTATCCTGCAATTTATTTCAAATAAATATACTTGCCAAGTCAGAGCTTGGGGTGGGTGGGTGGGGGCATGGGGGATAATATGAAATAACAAGGAAAAAACAAACCAGTATAAAAACATGATAACTTAATTGACTAACTGGAGGCAATAGCAATTGTACTTCATGCCAAATAGAGAAGCTTGGAATGGAGAGGAGAGAAAAATAACGAGGAGAGAGATATGATGGGAGTGAGGTAAAGGAAATAGTAGCAAGAGAGGGAGATGGGAAGAAAGAAAAAAACTTGGTGGCAGATGGAAACACACCAGCAAGAAATCTAGCCTTGGTGTTACTTGTGTCATCCAATACGGGAGAGCAAATGTGTCAAACCACTAGAAAGCAAATTGGACTGAAGCTGCACTGCTGGTGTTAATGAGGGGATTCAGTTCTCACATCTCATTTTCATTTAATCTCTTAAGGGTGGTTTCTTAACTTCTACAGAGTCTGGCCAAATTAAGGACTTGGGAAAATCATGTTGGCTCAAGTTCAGTCTAACCAAGTTAGCAAGTAGAAGAAAGCATCTGTAGAATGTATCTAGAAATGTTTTCAGTTCTTCTGTTGGAAGGAATGCCTTTGGTATTTGTGGCATTTTTGCTCCATATGTCAGAAGAAACTTGTGTAATTGTTTCTCTGAGTAACTGGGGCAATCTTATCACATTAATGGTAAGGTAGTTTTTCATTTAACTTTGACCTCTTCACTCTCCCTGGTGAAGCTTCTATTGATCTGTTTAGCCAGATTTACTGGAGTGTCTGAGTGAATGAGTGGAAGAAAGAACAGATGAGCTAATAAATGGAAAAGAGAAACACTGATTAAATCCTTACTGTGTTCAAGGAGCTATGATAAGAAAATTGAGATAGTCTTTGCCCTCAAGCATCTTGAATTACAACAGTGGAGTATGATACATGTAAGGGACTGGTGGTCAGGGAAGTGTATATGGTTTGGAAAATGATAAAGATGGTGAGAATAATAATAGGACAGTCACTGTTGTGTACTAACCAGTGGCATGATTGGTGACTTTTCAAGACTATCTTACTATTTAAGGAAGACCTGGATTACATTCCACTTCTGAAAATATGACATTGAGTGGAGACAATAATTTTAGGGGGAGAGGAAATATAATTAGTTAATTTTATCAACTTGTCAAAGGTGTCTTTCTAGAAAAAATTGTTGAACTACTCAGAGAATCAAATTACTGGTGGAAATATACTGTGGCACAAGAAATGATAATGAATATAATTTTTTTCTATCCAGGCCTCTTTTGATGAGACAAAGAGTGTCAATATTATAACTGAGCATTCATGATATAAAATGTGAGATAGTTGGACTATGATGACACAGATTTATAGAATCATAGAATGTTCAAGGTAATTTGGAATATTAGTCATCAGTTACTCACATACTACAGAGAAACACTGAAGCTAAAAAAGTTAATCAACTTCCTAGAAGTTACAAGGTTTAAACCCATATCTCTGAGCTCCTATGCTTTACCACTTTATTCTACATCAACTCTGCAATGAAAGAAAAAATTATCTTTTCCAAAATTCAATTGATGTAATATATATTTTAAATTACTCACTGAAGAAATGAAGGCAATGATAAATTATTTTCCATTTTAAATACTCACTCTAATTTGCTTATGAGTTTGACATTCTTACAATTTGAGGCATCTTAAAGAAATAGTGCAATATTAATGTCATTTAAATGATCACAAATTTATACTTTGGAAGAGACCTTAGGTGTAACCAAATTTAACCCCCTTTAGTTTGCAGATAATGGAAGTTTCTCTTAACTTTTGGATCAAACCCTTTTCACTTTACTTGAACCTGAGGTTGAGCCTGGCTAATATAAATGACACTTTTTTCTTCCTGTTTCAAAAATGATTTCTCTAAGCAATCCACCACATTACACAGGTGTTGTGAGTAGCAAATCTTGTGTTGGTATTTGAACCCAGGTCACCTGGGAACCCTCTAAACATTTTTTTTTAGGTTTTTGCAAGGCAAATGGGGTTAAGTGGCTTGCCCAAGGCCACACAGCTAGGTAATTATTAAATGTCTGAGACCAGATTTGAACCCATGTACTCCTGATTCCAAGGCAGGTGCTTTATCCACTACACCACCTAGCTGCCCCTTAAATATGTTCTTACTACATCACCTGGTATCTTGATTTCAAAATAAAATTTAAAATATACTCTCAAGATACACTTGTGAATGGATGATAAATGTCCTTGAGTAACTTTAAATTGAGAATTTGTCCTGTAATAAGATGTAAAAGGTCTTATTTTCATCTCTTCATGGTTCTTTAGTAGTTCCACAAATTTTATTGCTGATTCTATGCAGACTAGCAACTTTGTCAACAAAGTGAATGAAGATACAGGACTATAAAAATTTCAAAATGTATAAATAATCTGATGAGCTAAAGAGAAAGTTTAAGATGATCTGGACAGTCTGCAAAATAGAGCCATAGCCAGCAAGATGAAATTTAACTAGAATAAACATAAAATCCTACATTTAAGGTAAAAGGAAACCTGATTCCACAAACATATAGTTTAGGAACACTTGGAATATTTTATGTTAAAAGATGTAAAAGTTTTGAGTGATCACATATTTAATATAAAAGTATGAAAAAAAACAGGGATGGCTAAGTGGCACAGTGGATAGAGTAACAGTCCTGAAGTCAGAAGGACCTGAGTTCAAATTTGACCTCAGATACTTAATAATTACCTAGCTGTGTGGCCTTGGGCAAGCCACTTAACCCCATTGCCTTGCAAAAACCTAAAAAAAAAAAACTTTGAAAAAGGAAATAACAATTTTCTTAGATTAAGAGTAATACATTGTCCTTATCAGGCAAAGCAATAGCTCAGCTCTGCACTGACCAGGCCACATTTGAGAGCAGTCATCAGTTAGATTGTATTCATGGAAAAGTGACAAAAATGGTAAATGATTTTCTGATTTTCTATGATGCAAAATAGAGCAGTTCAACAAAGAATAATCAAACAATTGAGGAGATAATATTGTTGGAATAAATGCACATCTGCTCTTTACTTCTAGGGAAGAACATATAAACCATAAGAAGAGGGAAAGGGAAGTATAGAGAATGAAAACAAAAAAAGAAAGAAAAAGTGGAGGTAAGTAAAGAAATTGTTATATTTAAATCTTGCAATATTTAATGGACATACTTTGTAAATGAATAAATTGGCAAGTAACAAAATTATTTTCTCTACACTGAAGGGAGAATAATTTTCATAAACCATCCTTTGCTAGGATGATACTATGAGTAGCTAGGGTATATTAATGGGTACCAAAAGACACTGAGAAAAGCAGGTAGCAATGGGAATGACAGGGAAAGGACAAAGCAGCAATATGTTATTAAGGGATATTAGGACTCAGCCTTTGCTCTTTATTCAAGACTCAAGCCATCATGGAGCTTATTCCAATAGTCCTCCCCCCGCCCCGCAACTTTCAACAGGCACAGTCTCACCTCTAAATGTCGACATATAAAAAACAAATAGTAAATTTGAAAACAGAAAAAAAGTATTTGCTAAGAAATCTACATCTCATCAGGGTATGGCATGATGTCCATATTACAAAGTAATTTGAAAAGATAAAGCAATTAAAAAAATTAAAAATTAAAATAAATTAAGAAATGGGGCAGGTTTTTACAGTGATTCTACACGATTTTTGTCAGAATTTTGAATTTCAACAATATCATATAAAATATATATTCATGCTGAAGTAGAAGTACAGAGAAAACTACTTGAAAATGACTAGAATTTATATAGTACTTTAAGATTTATAAGTCATTTTACATATGCTACCTCATTTGATTCTCACAGAAATCCTATGAACTAGATCCTATTATCATCTCCATCTTACAGAAATGGATACTGAGTCTGAGAGAGGTTGAATGACTTACCCAAGGATGTATTAACTAATTTGCAACTGTATATAGCAGGATTTTAAATCAAGTTTTCTTGTCTGAAAATTTAACTCTTTAGGCTGTGTCATTTAGTTACCAGATAAGAATTGCAAAGTAAAATACTTGTGTTTGGAGGATTACCTATATGTAAACGTTTGACTGTGATATTATCAGCACCTTAGATATTGAGTAGAATAATCAAGGTAACTTTTTAAGCCAAAATAAAATAATACCCTAAATTCTTCCTAGAGCAACCTCTCTAGAGATGTTCTACCACCAAAAGATCAAATGTACACAGCAAAGGTGGGAGAAAGTAAATGAATAGGAGACACATTCCGAGTGAGACCCAGAACAGATGACAGGTACAAATGGCTTTGGGAAAACACTTTCTTCATCTTTCTATTTCATGCTTGGATGATCTCAACATTTTATGGACCCTCTCATCCCCTACCCCTCCTCCCGTAAATGTTTTATGTAATGTCAGCCTATCTGTTGTACTGCACGATTAGTATGGTGGGCATACTGCCAACATTTTCCCTGAAGACAAGATGGCAAGGCCATAGCTTAGGAGGATGGATAGGAATGATGGGAATACAATCACTCCACCAGCATGAGCTGGGATGGAAACATCACTAGAAAGAACAGAGAACATGAGACAGATAGGCAGGATGGGGCTTATAAAGTGGAGGCAGATTCTGCCATCCCTGTAGAGCAAGCTGTGGAAGGAATATAGCACACTTGTCATTGTTGCATAGTCTCTGGTGGGAGGGACAGAGGTTGGCAGTGACACAGCCACCTATCAACTACACCAGAGATGATTGATGAACCAAAGAAACCAGACAGCAGAGCCCTGCCTCTCTCCAGAATCCATTTGTTATTTCCGATCTCTCTCTGTCTCTGTCTCTCCCTCTCTCTCACTGGAGCTAATCAGGGGTGATAGATGAAGGCAGAAATTCACTCCTTCCTTCAGGCACCCAATTGAATTTTCTATCGTTTGTCACTAGGTTTTCCATCCATTTCTCAACTAGTCCCTTATTCAAATTAGAAAGAGCCAGAACCTCTGCCCTAAAACTGACTGGTAACATGATAAAGTCCTGAGGTGTGTGGAAGTAAATGGGATAAAGGAATGGGCAAAAGAAAAAAATATATAAAGAACCTAGTTGTTTTGCCTTTAGGGGAACACAAAGTAATTTCCAGGAGAATTTTTTTTCTTTTCTGAGGCACAAAAGCAGATGGAGTCTCTCTAAGTGTCACATTGAAGGCCAAGTTCAATGAAAAACTGCAAGCCTTAAAGAGAGCCAGGAATGGGGATTCATGGTGACAATCTGGAACCATGTGTGTCTATAGTTGAACCAGATAAGATCAAGAGATATGGTCATGCTAGTTTTTCACAGCTCTCTAAAACAAACCCATGAGCAGTGGGACTGACATTCCTAACATCTTGCTATTTTTTAGCTCTGGTATAGCAGATTGCAGAAAACTAAAATGATCAAATCTTGGTTAATGTATAAATTCAGTGAATAAGGAACCATTAACTAGTGAGTGAGGAAGTTAAATTGGAACCAGTGTCATGTCTATCAAAAGCTAGAGTGGAATTATGTTGTCATGATTTTTATTTCACTTATATTGTTATATCTTATACCTGGGACCCAAAGTATTGGCCCTAGAATCTGCTTGCTGCCAACAGAATCTCTCAAGAATGAGAGAAATTGCATAATATTGCTCAATTACTCTTTGACAGTGACCATCTTTATCCCAGCTTACTTTAATTCCAGAGATTCAATGCCACCAATGATGGTGATAGAGATAAAACTGATAATATTGTTGAAAAGACTTTTGACTTTCTAAATTAATCATAATTATACCTAATATATATATATATATATGTATATAATAAAAAGCACTTATGTGTTAGTATCTTGGGGGCCATGAAGATCTATCAGTAGAATTGGATATGACCAAATGATTTAGCCTGTCATATCTATATCATAAATAGAATATACAATATAGAATACATAATATAGAATATACATAATACATAAATAGAATATACAATACTTAAGAATACCTATCAGTTATGACATCATGTACATGCTATATAGAGAATATGGGAAGGAGAAAAAAAAACAACTCATGCCTAAAGGGTTCAAAGAGATAGGCCAAAGTAGTTTCAAACATTGTCACTTCTGAAGTGACTTAATATTCCCAAGAGGAATTACATTGATAGAAAAAATGAAATTGACTCCCTAGATAACAGTAGCAGTTTTGTTCCATAGACTTAAATTTGCCAGCAATGATGCCACTTTAAATATTAAACATTTAAAAGTGTACTCAGAACTTATTAGGAATGTAATACTGGAAAAAATCAATTTGCTGCTATAAATTAGGAAAAAATGAATAAAGCCCTTTGGGAATTAAAATCATTGGCACCTGACACTGTGTTCGCTTAAATGCAGCATCTTTCTCTTATCCAGTTGAGAGCCAGTTTCTGAAGCTGTTACTCTATCAATGACCATATATGGACAGGCCTAATAATGGGAACATTTTACATTTGTTCTGATCATTTCAACTTCTGAGAATCACAAATCTGGAAAAAGTCCAGCCTTTTCATTTTATAGATCAGGAAACAGAAAACTTAAGAGTTAAAATAGTGTCCTTAATATCCCACAACTAATAAGGGTTAAGAACAAGTCTTCCTTCCCCTAAATATCCCTCCTTGCCTGCTCAAATGTCTGAATTGTCTAATCAATCTTGTTTGCCACAATTGATTTCTTATAATAAGAAATCCTGAACAGTTTATGGTATATTCAAGCTGATGACCAAGTATCACCTGTGTATTGACTAGGTTTCTTTAGATGAGTGGTATTGGGAAAAATCAATGTCATTTAACCAATGCATTAATCATTCAATTAATCAAAGTAGGAAACACCAGGGTTTGCTGGAATAAGTACTGGATTTAATGTCAAGAGTCCTGACTTATACCTAGTTCTGCCAATAATTAACTGTATCACATAAGATAAGTCACTTAACATTGCTGTTCCTCAGTTTTTTGGGGTTTTTTTTCCCAATTAATGAAGGTTTGGGTAGATTGAATAATGTCTGAAGATCCTACTATGGACTAGAATCTTGTGGTATTTAAAATATTCTATTACTGCTCTAAATTATCCAGATGATCTGCTTGTATGGTCCCAAAGATAATAGTTAATTTCTCAGCTCCCAGTTTGTTTTAACTATAAAAAGGAATACTAACCTAAAGGAGCATAGAAAACTAATTCTAATGGTTCAAGAATCCAAGAATTCAAGAGTTCAAGAATAGCTCCTATCTTATCTTCTTTCTTATCATTAGACTCACTCTCTAGAAGGAACTAGATAAGTTACTCAAATGATGTGAATGTGTTAGTTGTTGTTGCCCTGGGGATATGGATGTTTGGTTAAGTATTGACATTTCATCCTTCATCAATGCTAAAATTTAGCACAAAGTTAATACAATAAAGGCTTATGTCTTAGGCCTTTTCTTATTAATCCTATTACGCATGTCTTTATGAGCTCTCTTAGTTCCTTTCACTCCCTTCAGGGCTTAGCTGCAAATGAGATTTCATATCTCAGTGTAAAATAACCCGAACATTTTTCTATAAAATTAAATAAAAATCCTCCACCCTGGCAGTACATGCCTAGAATCCAATTTCTGGAACCAAAGGCTTTCCCAAAGTCTTATTGTCTTCTTGCCTTTTTTCTTTTTTTCTTTTCTTTCTTTCTTTTCTTTTTTTTTTTTTTTACTTTTCTTAGCTCTGAGAAGATTTCTCTTGCATACAAATTATTTATTGATTTAGGAAAATAGAGAACAGTGTCTAAGAGGTACTAAGACCTTGGAGGCATAGGAATTAGGATACTGGGATTCTAAACCTATGTGTCCACTGGTTACTTATGATTATTATACAGAGGTTAGTAACTGGATCTTTCTTCACCATAGGGAAAAATATTATTTTCTCCCATATCTTTCTGACTGTTATTTTCTTCCCTCTTCATCTTAATCTTCACCAGACCTAGACCAGAAAATATTCCTTCAAAATTATTGTTTTAAAAGGTATTTGTGATCCTAAAAAGAAAGCAGCACATAATACAAGTCCTGCCTGTTTGAGTTTTGAAAGAGCTAGTACTATTTGGGGTTTAGAAAATCAGAGGTTTCTGATGCTTATCTTAGAAACTTATCTTAGAAATACATGGCAGGCAAGGATTATCAGTCAAGGCAGTTGGGAAATTTCAAAAGGGAAATACACTCAAGAAGAAAATTTTCTTCTGGGGGATATTTTTCAAATTATGTAGAGGCTATTGGGTAAAAAGTATTTTTCATTTTCTTTCAGCAATAATGTTTCACATCCTAGACAAGAGCAAGAGGCACAAGCATGGCAAAAATGCAAAAATAAAACCCCCCAAAATGAATTCAAATATCTTATACCTCCTAAGGAATTCAATTCAAGTTGAAAACAGGTGTAGTGCTTATAAAGCAAGGCTTTCTGGTTTGTCTTAGAAGACACTTTGGTGACTCTATCACTGACAATGTACAACAACATAGAAGGAAAGAAATAATAATATAAAGTGATGTTAATTTTCATAGTATTGAAAGGGACTGCAATTATTTATTCCAACCCTCCAAATTAACAAACAAACCCAGACCTACAGAGAATCCAAGTCACCCAAGCAGTATTATTCAGCAGTAAGACTTGAATCCAGATTCTTTATTCCATCAAAAAAGCTCTTTGAGTACACAGTTAAATCAAACACTTCAGTCTTTTTTTTAATGAAGAAAGAAAAACAATGGAAGGTTTCTCTACTTATGTATTGTGCAATGGACTGAGGAAAAAAATATCACTTGTTAGGAGTACCATAGAACAGACTTTTTCCAGTTCTAGAATTATATGATTGAAGTAGGGAAAGGGCTCCCAGTATTTTGTTAAGCTTCTTGGAAGAAAGGAATTTCTGGTATATTTTCCTTGGTCTTCATATAATACCTTGGAGATTTGAGACTAGATCAGAAAATCATTTCTTGCTCTTCAGATTCCTGTTTCAAAACAAGAGTACTGCCATTGGTGAGACCAACAGAATTCTAGAGAAATCCTTAGGGCTCTATATAGCTATATATCTAGGTAGGTAGATAGATGGATAGATTATAGATAGATAGATATCCATATCTATATATCTTTATATGCTTGTTACTTTCTCCCTTGTCTTAAGCCGTCATGGAAAAAGCTGAAGCTTCAAATAAAATGAACTAGATTAACAGCAAGAAACCTAGACTTAGAAGTGAAACCTAGTAGGGAAAAGGTGTTTACTCTGCCCCTGTTATCACTGTCAGCAGCATTAAGAGAATTACAGAGGAGTGTGATGCTGACATGAGGCTGATGAGAGTCCTGCTCACTTTCTCACAGGCTTCAAAAGCCACCATATTCATAAGAGGAAATAAATGTAGATGGTTTAGTTTTCAGTGATACATTTTATTATTGCCTCCAGAAATGCATAAATGATATGTCAGATGAAAGATTTATCTTTATACAACATGGACTAGGATTGTTATAAGCTTGATAATCATTTTTTAGTCCAATGTTGTTTCTAGGGCGGCAGGATTTATTGGTAGTAGAATATATTCTGGTGCTTTTTTTGAGATTTGTTAACTTAAATTCCTGCAATTCTCTGGTGGGGAAAAAACACATCTATCAATATTATCTTCTTTAGAAATGTCTGACCAGGGATGAAAATGTGAAAATTATTTGCATTCACAATTGGTTTATTATTTTAAATAATTATTTTTAGCCTTTACCAAGGCTAAAACACTTTAAGAAAAAAGAGAGAGGGACACAAGAGAGTGAGAAATAATTACTGATGTAGTCTAACACCTCACAAGAGCAAAAGAAGAGTTTCCTATACCAGTTTTGTTTTGGGGATAACCTGTCAAAACGAATTGGTATTAAGAATGGTTTCAGACCACATTTTCCATCTTTCACAAGACTTCAAGATGCAATTTCCTTTACCACCATTGTATCAAATCTAAACTTCAATGTTTGGCTTAAAAAGTCTTCATTGTTGGAGTACAATCCCACTACTTCAAACTGATTTTCTATTGTCCCCAACATGTACCTTCCAATCCAACCAAGTCAACCTCCTCAATGCTTGTATAGACCATGGGCATTTCTGCTACTGTGGTTTTGTACAAGGTATCTACTGAATCCTGTAGTAATGTCCATAAGGCAATACCTGCTTTCAAGAAATTCACTTCCTCATAGAGAGAGATAACTCATATAGAAGATTTCAGCTATAAGTAATATAGTCTTTCAGGGTATAGGAGCAGAGTAGATGCTAATACATCTTCCATAATGCTATTTCTACTAATAAAGGCATAACCATTTCTTATGTTGAAACCATTGATAGTGCCAGGGATTTTGGTGGTAAGAATTTTATTTTGTAGGTATTTAGTAATATTAGTTATTAAGGAAATAGGAGCAGCACCTAATCAGTTAGTTGTCTAGTTGTATTTCCATAAGAGCTGTACACTTGAAGGGTGATTTCAGGTGGAAGTTCAATTGGTGGTCTGTGGAACACTGCTATTCAGATGCCCTATACCTCTCACATGTTCTACCTTAAAAGTTTCTCTGAGGAAGGAAAGGGTGGTAAAAGGATTGGAAGTACCCTTCTCCATGGGTGTTATTCCCTAGAAAGATGAATGGATAATCTGAATTATTTGAAAAATTAAAGAATCTGCCAAAGAGTTCCTGTAAATTATTAATGGAAAATAACCAGTAATCTTAGAAATTTGAATTTTAAGTCCATACTGAATTTCTGGAATTGGTTTGTCTGGGATAGAGAAAGACCTTAAGAAAAGGATTGAATTATATCCTCATGATTTATGTATTCCTGGGGGTGGAGCCAAGATGGCAGTGTGAAACTAGCATGCTCCCAGAGCTTTTCCCAACCAAAGATGAATGAAACTTCTATTCTGAAATTCAAGTTAAAGATCCCACCAAGAAAAAGAGAAGATTCAAAGAAGTTTTCAATTGTAGACATCATGAAGGATATTCAATGAAGGTCTTTCTCTTTGGGGGCAAAGGGGAAGTAAAGCCCAGGAGGCAGGAGAGCAGGAAAGCCCGCAGAAGGCTTTTAGCCACAGAGTAATCCAGGTCCCAACAACTTGACAACAGCAGAGGTCCTGGCAGCTGGATAGCAAGCCAGCTGGGAGGAATCTAACCCCAAACAAGTGTGAACCCTGGGAACACCAGGTCAAAAGGCAAAACTGGGTCAGGAACAAACTACTGCTAAGTCAGAACATGGACATAAAGGAGAAAGCAAAACTCTACAAAAGCAAGGCCTGGACTGCATAGGCAGCATGTTGGCCAATGATTTACATATCCCAAAGCTACCAGAATTTTTTTCTCTAGATGGGAAACAATCTATCTAAAGTAGGAATTTTCCTTAATAATCTTGAAATTTACTGAACATTTTATAGTTTGTTTTTTTATTTCCCATTACAGAATTCATTTTTTTCAGGGAAAACTTCTCTTGAGGGTTAGACTAGCCAAATTAAATGTCAGTTCACCTTTCCTCAATTTGGAAAGTCTTCTTCAAGAAGATAGCAGAAAGATAAAATAGGTGATTGTCCCCAAGTTCTAATTACAGACTTTCCAAGACTAATGATAGTCTTATGAGAAATAAAAGTCTAATCAAGTCCTGGGGAATTCCATGTGGAAATAACTCCCAATGTCATTCTGGACAACTGAACCAATATGTTTCCTTGAAATATGTATTTGAAATGATCTTATTTGACTTCTAAGAAAGCAATATTGAGTACAGAAAAAAGTAGTTCTGTTTATTACTGACAATTAAATTCAATAACCATTTCTTAGACATTTAATTTTGGACTTGGTGCTGGGGAGATAGCTTTTTGATTTATCCTAGGTGTTCATGGAGCTTATAGTATAAAAGAGGAATCAAAAACCTCAAAAGAGAATTGCATACAAAGGAACATATGTCAGCTATATATGAGAAGTGTAAAGTCCTCTTTATGGTCCATGAGGGAAAAAAAAAAAAAACATAATTCCTACTGACTGAGGAACTCAGAGAAGATTCATAGTGGAATTTAACCTAGAATTTAAAGAAGAACTAAATGAATCCTGAAGAAGAGTAGAAGGTTGTATTATGGAGAAAGAACATGAGTAGAGCTTGAATTATGTATATTTCTCTGTGTTTGAATGAATGAGTATACATGAGATTGATTCTGACTGCTGCATAATGTAGTGTTTGTCAAGGAAGAATATAACATAAAAGTGAAAATGTAGGCATAATACCTGACTACAGAGGACTTTGAATTCTATAATGATGATTTGGGGTTTCATGTTGCCATCTTGGCTCCACCCCCAGGGGTACATAAATCATTAGGAAATGATTCAGTCCTTTTATTAAGGTCTTTATGTGCCCCAGATAAACCAATTCCAAAAATTCAATATGTACTCAATAATGAACTGTTGAAGTGCTTAAAGACAAATTACCTGATGGAAGGCAGAATCAACAGAATGTGAAAAGGAGATATGGAGAGGAAAAAAATTTTTTAAAAATTCCAAGATTTCAAACACAACAGACTTAGTTATTAGTATTATCATTGAGAGGAGTGCTCACTTCGGCAGCACATATACTAAAATTGGAACGATACAGAGAAGATTAGCATGGCCCTTGCACAAGGATGACACGCAAATTCGTGAAGCATATCATTGAGAAGAAAGGGGTGGGGGGAGGTGAAGGAAGACTAAGTAGAGATCCAAATTTTGATCAAGATTAGTTTGAGGTCTTGAAGGGAAATTTCATTCAAGACATCACTCTAGAAGGCAGACTGAAATACTAATTTGGTTCCCCAATTGATAAATTGTCAAAGGCTATGAATCTACAGTTATCAAATGAAGAAATTCAAGCTATATAAAATCATGAAAAAAATGTTCCAAATCATTATTGTTTAGAGAAATGTAAATTAAAATAACAGTGAAGTCTCACCTCACAACTATCAGATTGGTCAATATGAGCAAAAAGGAAAATGATCAATGTTGGAGAGGTTATGGGAAGATTAGGACATTGATGCATTACTGGTGGAGTTGGGAACAAACCCAACCTTTTTGGAGAGCAATATGGGACTATGCTCAAAGAGCAATAAAAATGTTCATTGCCATTGACCTAGCAATTCCAATTCTAGACCTATATGCAGATGAAATTATAAAAAATGGGAAAATCTCACACATTCCAACATATTCATTGCAGTTCTTTTTGTAGTGACAAAGAATTGGGAATTGAGGGGATGTCCACCAATTGGTGAATGGTTAAACCAGTTATGGTACATGAATACCATGGAATTTTGTTGTTCCATAAGAAATCAGAAATGGTCAGATTCTAGAGAAGCATGGAATGAGTTACAGGACCTGATGCTGAGAGAAGGAAAGAACCAAGAAAACAGTGTACACATTAACAACAACATTGTGAGATGATCAGCCTTGATGGAAGTAGCTCCTCTCAGCAGTTCAGAGAGCTAGGATAGCTGTATTAGACTAGTTATGGACAATGTTATCCCCATACAGTGGAGGAAAAACAAAACAAAATGAAACAAAAAAAACAACCATTCTGAATCTGATGATCAATTTATAAAAATTATCTCTTATGTATCTTTTTCCTTTACTCAATTCCTCATAATACAAATGACAAATCTGTAAATATGTTTATCAAAAACATATATGTACAATGCTAGCCTAGCTGTAGGGGTGGGGGTGGGAAGGGAGGATGGAAGAAAATTTTGTAGCCTAAAAATATACATGTACATATGGATGAAAAAATAAATAAATATAAAAAAAGAAGTACTAATTTGAAACCTTTGAGACTTGACAGTGTAGAAAGACAGAGTAAACAAAAGATGTGGGTGTTGTCTGCAAACAGATGATGGTTGTAATCACAGGATTAAGTAAAATTGGTTCCTATGTTAAATATTGAAAAATTTTTGAGGGAAAAGACTTGGGTGGGTGAGGGGACAGAAACTTATAACATATGAAAATTAATTATTAATAAGATTAACAGGAAGCAGAAATAAAATAATTATCAGAGAGGTAAAAGAATACTCAGAAGGATATTAGATTGTCAAAATCAGGAATATACAACAATGGAGTAGGGATGACTTGAAATAGTTAGGACTAGAACCCAGAATCCAAGTAAATGGAAAAAATGTGAAAAATATGGAGTGATATCTAAAATCAAAAAGGTCAGTAAGACCTCTCTAATTTCAGAGACATTTGCTTCATTTAATACTAACTCTGTGTAAAATATCATGAGGAAGAAAGTAAGCAATCTAGTACAAAAGTATATCTTTTCCTAAGAGGGACAGAATTACTAGAAGATATCACATCCTCTAGGACATATCATTACTTTAGTGTAGTTATGTTAACCAGTATGTTTTTCTCATTATTTTTAATTATTTCTTAAGACTATCCTTAAAAATAAAACAAAATGAGTTTTGTATTTATGAAAAGTATTTATACATACAAAAAATAGACTTTGAATAGAACTGCAAAGTTAGGAAATAAAAGATTGAAAAATTAACAAATACCCTGATTTCCCATTTCCTTTTGGGGAAGATAATATCCTTGTTCATGACTTTATGACCAGCATGATTGTTATCTTATCATTCACCTCACCTAAACCTTTTTGTTTTGTTTTGTTTTGTTTTGTTTTTAGTTTTTGCTAGGCAATGGGGTTAAGTGGCTTGCCCAAGGCCACACAGCTAGGTAATTATTAAGTGTCTTAGGTCAGATTTGAACTCAGGTACTCCTGACTCAAGGACTGGTACTCTATGCACTGCAACACCTAGCTGTCCCTTAAACTAAACCTCTTGATGGAATAGTTATATGAGAGGAATAAAGGCATTTTCAATTCAATTCTTATATGCTAACATCCTAACAAATATGAAGGGTCAATAGATAGATACATAGATGATAGAAAGATGATGGACAGATAGATAAATGATATACTCAGAGAAATAGAGACATAGATATGTATAAATATACATGTTTTTGTGTATGTAGATATAGATCTGTATGTGTGTGTTTGTGTGTGTGTGTGTGTGTGTGTGTGTGTGTGTGTGTTTGTGTATTTGAGACTGAATTTCTCCTGGGATATATGTACAGGGTCCATTTTGGGGCCAATCTCATTTTTTATGCTCCCTTTCTGGCTTAGGCTATGGATCAGATGCAATTTTAGACAACTCAGTGACCTCTTGCTCCTCATTGCTCACTTTATTGGCATCAGATTTAAAGTAGATACCTGATTGGTTTTAGCTCTACTGCATCTCAGAACTCTCAGGCTCAAACATTCTACCAGATTCAGAATATAGCTATATGTCCCTCCAATCCTGTACTATGAAACACCTTTACAAATTCATTGCTCTAATAACTAACTTTCTTTAACACCAGTCAGACCCAGTTAAACTAATTTTACACATTCAGACATTTATAACGGATGATAAGTCATCTCTGATATGACAAATAGTAATAGCTATTAAACCATTTGCCCATCCAATATATCTGATTAATCATGACAAACCATGTGACAAAGACAAACCTCTCAATTTTTTAAAAGAAAGCTAAGTGAATTGAAAAATAGACTCAACTCAACATCTCTCATTGGTATTAATGAGCCTGATTCCCGCTTCACATATTTCCCAATCAAGGACAGAAGAACAAATTCTTGACAGATTTTCCTTATGATTCACCATTCTGTCCAACCTGACTCCTAAATGAAAGTAGCCTTAACTTAGAAATGAATTTTATACAAAAAAGGTTTAGAATGGGAAAAGTATGAGACTTCTATTCAGAAGACTGTTTTAGATACTGGCTCTGTTACTTAATAAATTTAGTCTTCCCTCAAGCACCCTTCCCTCAATTCCCTCAAATTATCTTCCCTCAAGCACTTTAATTTCATCAACTAAAAAAGGAGGGGTCTAGTTTAAATCATTTCTATGTCTCCTTCTAGCCCTAAACCCTACTATACTACATTCTTTTGTTCTTTGCAGGTAGCTGCAAAAATACAGCTCCAGTTTTTGAGAATATCCACTTTTAAGACTTCTACTAGGGCTATGCAAAAGAAAATTCAGAGACCAAGATCCATTTTCTTTTATATACCAGACCTAAAAATGTACCAAAAAATCCATCTGAATGATATGTTAAAATTCCTTTGTAGTCTTTGTATATTATAAAAATATTGAAATAAAAGATAATAAATGTAATTAAAAATTCTGATTCTAAGATATTTTAGATGCATTTTGTTATTGTATCTGTTCAGTCATGTCCAACTGTTTATGACTTCATGGATCATATGCCAATACTTTAATGAGGTTTTCTTGGTAAAGATACTGGAGTGATCTATCATTTCCTTCTCTAGTAGATTAAGGGAAGCAGAGGTTAACTTCCCCAGGGTGACACCAATATATCTGAGCTATTAAATGCCTCCCAAGTTAGTAAATGCTTGAGCATGTATTTGAACTCAGGTTTTCCTGACTCCAGGCCCAGTGCTCTATCCACTGAGTCAGTTACTTGCCTTTTGACTGTATAGTTTCAGACAAATCATTTAACCTGGATAAATTTCATTCTCTATATCTGGAAAATCATAAGATTGATAGGATCTTACTTTACTAACTACTTCAATATGAGATTTGAATAATTTCATGGACTTTTAGAACTAGAGTCAGGAGAAAATTTAGTGGTCAACATATCCCGTCTTCTCATTTTATAGTTAAAGATACATGTAAATTTCAAGATCTGAACTCACATCTCCTAATTCAAGCAACATTAATGTTTCTGCTTTATTTATAGTTCATTATTTCCCTAAATCATTGGATGATGAGGATATTGTTTCACAAATTAAATAGCATCAAATAAATATGAGAGCCATCATCATCATTAACATCATCATCATCATCATTAATCATTATTTAGAAGCATGGGTTGCCCTGACCAAATGATGCATCATGTAGTGGTTAACTTTCTGTTGAGCCTTGACTCCCAAGGGAAGGTGGAATTTGGAGAAGGAGAAGCAATGTTTGGAAAGGCTATGATCTCTGCCTTTTCAATTTGACAGAACCTACTTCAATTTGAATGCTACTGGCATTAACTCAAGATTACAATTAATTAAATTTAATTAAAATTAAATTGGGAAAAGTTCATGCATAAATGCAAGCAGTCTTCTGAATATTATCAAAGAAAACATCTACAAAGTCATCTGAAGTCATCTTCACTTTATGATGGAATGCTAGTCTGCATAAGAAATGATGAGCAGGATGCTCTCAATATAACTTGAAAGACTTACATGGGCAGATACAATGTGAAATGTATTTTATACAAAGTAATAGCAATATTGAAGGATGATCAATATTATAGAATGACTTAGCTTTTCTCACCAGTTCTGTGACCCAAGACAACTCTGAAGGATTCATGATAAAGAATGCTATCAATCCCCATAAAAAAAGAGCTCATGACTTCTATATGTAGCTGAAACACACTTTATTTAACTTTATCTTGAGGAGAGGGGAGTCCATTTTTTCTTTTATAAAATAACTATTGTGGAAATGTTTTGCATGCCCACATTTTAACCTATATAAAATTGCTTTCTTTCTCAATGATGTGTGGGTAAGGTTGGAGGAAGGGTGAGAATTTGAAACTCAAAGTTTTAAAAAACAAGTATTAAAATTTATTTTTACCTGTGATTAGGGAAAAATAAAAATACTAAATAGATTTTTTAAAAATCATTTTCACTAAAGGAACTATCATCCTCTCAGTCACCCAGGCTGAAATCTCAGAACCATCTTCAGCTCTTTCCCTCCTTTAATTTGATATATACAAGTCATTTGCCAAATGTTTTGATTCTATCTTCATAGCTTCCTTCATATATATCTTATCTCCACTCACACACTAACTATCCAAGTTAATGTCCTTATTACCTTTCAACGGTGCCACTGAAATAGCCTCCTAACTGCTTTTTCTGCTTCAAGTATCTCCTCACTGCAATACATTTTCTACATGAGTGCTAAAATCATGTTTCCAAAAACATACATCTCACGATGTTATTTTTCTATTGAGCAAATCCCAGTGACTCCTTATTACCTATAGGGTCAAATTGAAACTCCTCTCTTTTACACTTAAAAATCTTCAACAAATAACTCCAACTTATCTTACTTATCTTATCAAATATTATTCCTCTTCTCAATCCTACTTTAGGTATAAACTTGCCTTTTTTACATTATTCACACATGAAATCACATCACCCAAATTTGTATAAGTTTTCTATCTTTCATGGAATGCACTTTCACCTCATTTCTGCTTCTCAAAAGCAATAATTTTCTTGTGGTTGCTGTTATCATTCAGTCTTCTCTGTTATGTTTTACTATTTGTGAGTCCATTTGAAATTTTCTTGGCAGAGATATTGGAGGGGTTTGGCATTTCCTTCTACAATCCATTTTACAGATGAATAATTGAGATTGATTTACCAGTTTCACAAAGCTAGGGTCTGGAACCAGATTTGAACTCACCAAAATAAGTCTTTTCTGACTTCAGGTCTGCCATTCTGTCTACTGTGCCACTTAATTGTCCACTAGTTTTCTTAGCTCAAGTAAAGTTTTCCACATGAAACTCTTCTCTAGCTGTTCCTTTCATTTAGGACAAAAGTCCCAAAGAATTTAACATTTATTTTGTGTATTTTAGTTGCATATTTATAAGTATAGACCTATCTTGTGTCCATTGATAGAATGAAAGCTCTTTGAGGGAATGATCTATTTTAATTTAACCCCAATAACTAGCAAAGTGTTTCAAACATAGCAAATATTAATGAATGCTTTTTTAATTAAAGACCAATCATCTGTGTAAACCAGTTGCTTAGGGAGAATCAGAATGAACACATAGATAACCTGAGAATTACAAGAATATCTATGGAATATATATAAATGAAAGAGGGGTAGGGAGAGGGAGAGAATTTATAACACAAAATTAGAAAAATTTAAAAATCAAGTCATTGATGAGTTCGTGGTATATAATGTGTTCAGAATATAATCTTTACAATTAAAACAACTTTTGAAATTCTGATTGAACCTTATTGATTGGACATTGACTTCATGGTATCCATTTAAAAAGAAATCTCAGTTAGTTTTCTTTCCATTTTCCAGCTTACTGTTTTCATTATTATTAAGATTATTATTATTATTTCTTGGAATTCTCCAACATGACTTCAATAGCAAATATCTTCCTCTATCTCTCTGAATTCCCATTTATTTACTTCTGTGTGTTATCTGCCTTCATTAGATTGTAAGCTCCTTGCAGAAAAGGGCTATGCTTTTATGTGTCTGTTTATCTTCAAACTTTGCACAGTTCCTGATATATAGCACATACTTATTTAAGGCTATAGCTATGGCATCAACCCTACCTTATATGGTAACTATTTATAGTAGTTTCAGAAAAAAAATAGCAAGGACAGTAATCAGTTCTGAATATTCAATTATCATTTCAAACTCAGTATAGCCAAAACATAACTCACGATACATTAACTTAGCCATCTGAATACTGTGTGTCTCTGACAAATTATAACCTCCTTGAGGGCAAATAAAAATTAGTTTTAATTTTATATTCTTACCACCTAGCACAAGGACTTCCATGTAGTATAATTATTAATAGTAACTAGCACCTTAATAAATTTTTGTTGAATTAAATTGACCAATGCTATAATTTTTAATGTATTAAGTAAAAGAAGACATCACAGTATACACTATGGTTCCTTTCAATTTTATATATATATATATATATATATGTATATATGTATGTATACATATATATATATATACATATATATATTTCAAGGGAAAAGAAAATCAAGTACTTTGATAGGAATTTTTTTTGCAAGGCAAATGGAGTTAAGTGGCTTGCCTAAGGCCACACAGCTAGGTAATTATTAAGTTTCTGAGGCTGGATTTGAACTCAGGTTTTCCTGACTCCAGGGCAGGTGCTCTATCCACTGAGCCACCTAGCTGCCCCTTGATAGGATTTTTAAAAAAATTAATTAAACTAGCTGCTTTTATAATTATTTAAAGATATGGTGATTATGACTGGAAAATTATATGAATCCCTGGACTAAACAAACATGATTTGATGATGATCTCTAGCAAGAGAATATAACTCTCTTTGTCAAAAAAGACAGAATTGTACTGAGGGAGATCCAAACTCTATCAAACTGATTTATTCTGTCAGCTAAGCTGGCCCTAAAAGACTTAAGATCTTAAGACCAATATAAGCCTGAAGATTGTTCAATCCAAGGAATCCAATGTTGCCTGTGGCAAAGGACATTGTGTTGTCAATTCATGTGGATAAAGCTGTGAGAGACTTGATACTTTTTTTTTTCTTATCTAATAACAGAGTGTGCCAGGAATTAGAGACATGTTTCTTAAGTAAAGAAAAAGTTGGTAAGATTTAAAGCTGAACTATGAAATCTTGAATCCCCTTCAGCATTTGATTGATTTTAGAAGTTGGATAAAACTTTAGACAATTCATCCAACTGCTTAATTTTCCAGATGTGGAAAATGAGTCCCAGTAACATTAAGTGCCTTACTGAATATCACTTATCCCCTAAGTGGCAGAGCAGAGATGAAACCTACTCTCCTGTCTTCCAGCCCACTGCTTTCATCACTCTATGATTTCCTAACTGTCTGAGCATTGTACTGTTCACATGCATTGACAACATTTAAATAAAACAATAAGCAAATGAATGTGCCTTTTTTGTAGTGGCAAAGAATTGGAAATTGAGGGGATACCTATCAGTTGGGGAATTGACTAAACAAGTTATGAGACATGAATATTTGGAATACTATTGTTATAGAAGTAACTATAAATGGGCAGGTTCTAGAGAAGCATGGAATGACTTACAGGATCTGATGCTGAGCTAAAGGGGCAGAACCAAGAGAACATCATATACATCAATAACATTGTTAGATAAACAACCTTGATGGAAGCAGCTAGTCTCAGCAGTTCAGAGAGCTAGGACAATTGTATAAGACTGGCTATGGGCAATGTGATCACCATCCAGAGGAAGAAAAACAAAACAAAACAATCACACAAAAAAAACAACCCTTCAGAATCAGATGTAAACTTTATAAAAATTATCTCTTAAGTATCTCTTTCCCTTTATACCCCCAAATAACTAATCTGTAAACATGTTTATCAAAAATATGTATGTACAAAGCTAACCTGACTGTTTGCCATTGAGGGGAGGGTCTGGGAAGGGAGAGTGGAAGAAAATTTTGTAACTTAAAAAATACATGTTGGGGCTGCTAGGTGGCATAGTGGATAAAGCGCCGGCCCTGGAGTCAGGAGTACCTGGGTTCAAACCCGGTCTCAGACACTTAATAATTACCTAGCTGTGTGGCCTTGGGCAAGCCACTTAACCCCATTTGCCTTGCAAAAAAATACATGTACATATAAATGAAAATAAATAAATTTTTAAAAACATGAAAAAATTTAATATGGAATAGATCTTTGATTGAACATTTCTTTACATGTCATAAATATTACCCAACCTCATCTTCCAAAGAAACTATTATAGGAATAGATGTAGTTATTTGTTACTAATTGAACTTTTCTCAACAAGCAAAGATTATACGTGTGTTTGTGTGTGTGTGTGTGTGTGTGTGTGTGTGTGTGTGTGTGTATTATCAAGCACCAATAATACAAGAAAAAGGCAAAGTTCTGAAAACTGATGACTACAGGTCTCCTGAACTAAAGCTATTTTTATATGCTGCTAGAAAATCTGAATGGAAAGGAAGGTCCAGTGAAGCATATTGATGTTCTATCTTCCTAAAGACTTTAGAATCAGATGCTGTAGCATACCTTAAAATTGGAATGTTAGTCCCAACCAAAAGAAATGAAAACTTCAGTCCTTTAGAATGAAAATTTTATTCCCAAGCTTTTTCTTGTTTATTTACCTGGAATTTGGAAATTTCATTTTGTATATAGAAGGGATATGCTTATATAATCTCCATCTTCTCCAATTGTCCTTTCTATGCCCCCATCAAAGATTCTCCCTCTCATGCAGAGTTAGCATATTATGCCCCGGATGTTTTGTCTGGAAGGATATGTTTGTTTATATCTGCTATATTGTGTATTTTCAGTCTTTACTTATCTGAGAAAATTCAAAAGTAATGTAATTTGAAAACAGGACTGTATAGTACTGTAATTCTGGAACTTTATTCTAGACATCAAAATCTCCTTTGAGTTTATGAAGCACCTGTGTAGAAATTTTGAGGCATGAAGCATATATGCCTGGGCCTTTTTCCCTTCCAACTTCCCTTCCAACCCTGAGGGGCAGGGTTTAAAGGATTTAAAACTTATAAGCAACCATAAATCATCTACATAACTCTATTATTTTGTAAAGGAGGAATTCAGGCCCCAAAATGATTATAATAGCAATACAAGTAAGATTTATATAAGTGTTTTACTGCTTGTGAAGTTTCTTGCCAGTATTATTTCATATTTTTTCACAACCTTGCAAGGAAGGTACTATTATCCTCAGTCTACAGGTGACAAAACTGATTTTTTACAGAAATTAGGTGACTTGCCCAGCAAGACACACCCAGTGTCTTTAAGTCTTTAAATCTGATTTACACTCTAGTCTTTTTGACTCCAAGTCCAAAACTATAACCATTGTTCAACAATGAAGTCACAAAAGGATTAAATTATAGAACCTTAGAATTGAAGGAGTCCAGTGGGGGTCTAATCCAATCTATTCCCACAAATATTTGAGCTTGGATTTCAACTCAGGTTCTTTGCTGTTTCTACTTCACTGAACTAACTGTCACAGTTTTTCTTCTTTAAAAATAGCACATTTTCAACAAATGGATGAGAAAATTGAATTTAAGTTATAAAAGAAAATTCTCTTGCCCTGCTTCAATGTATTTTTTTTCTGCCAATATCTTTAATCAACCTGGAAGTATAAATGATTCTAACCCAATGTCATAATGTTTTGCTAGGATTATTTATCCAGGACCATGATATCACAATATATTCCCTTTATGGAGCAACTATTTGGGAGATAGTACAGTAAATTTCATTGCATAAAGAATTAGTTTCACATTGTATTAATAAGAAATATTTAATATCCCCTCATTTGTTCCTGATCAATTTTAGAATAGAGACCTAGCCAATGAATCATTTTCTTAAAGGGAATTTGGTAGAATTCCAATAAGAGCTGTAATTCTCCAGTTCTCATTCACAGGCCAGCTAGATGAATTTTTTTCAAAGCCTGGAGTAAGGGCATATGTAAATTTTGTATTGATGTATCACAGCTTGCACAACTAGGAAAGGTAAGTAAGCGAAAAAAATTGTCAGTATGTCAGTGGGAAATGAGGGTGGAGCTGGGATCAGAAAGCAGATTTGTCACATTTCAAATCTTTAGTAAATGTAGGCAAAATACCAGGAAGATGCAAATTTACATCTTTAAAGTAAACACAAAAAATTCTATATGCACATGTATTTAGTTTAACTTTCCTTATTTCATTTCTTTTTAGATTTGCCCCAGTCCTGTATTCACATTTTCTCTTAATCTGTAGCTACTCAAAGACCAAACATCTGGAACAAGAATGAAACATCATTTGAACACCTGGATCTGCTGCCTTCATAATAACAAACATTCGAATATTTGGGAACATCTGAATGCCTGGGGCCACACAGATGTTTAGTGTCACACAAATAAAATGTCCTGATGATACAGTCATTCTCTGTATATGTCCAACACCTTCTGTCCTTTATTCTTGTATTTGCAAAGTCCTTTCTATATCAAAAATTACAGACTCAACAGAAACTTTAAAGCCCAATGAACCTCATCTTCTCTAAGAAACCTTTCCTGATCCCAGAGCTTTATCTTTTATTTAGCCTTAGTTTTGTACCAAAGCAGTGATATCTGCAAAACCACATTTCCTCTCTATGAGGTTTTTGTGAACCACGTGATATGGCAAGGCTATCTCTGCTCTTTCTATTTGCTTCATGCTATTACTCCTAGACTCCCATTGCTCCCATTTTCTCTCAGGTTCACTTGTCCCTCGTTTTTGTTTTTCTTTTCCCGTCATTTTTCAGTAGAGTCTGACTCTTCCTTATTTCATTAGAGATTTTCTTAGCAAAGATACTGGAGAAGTTTGACATTTCTTTTTCCAGGTCATTTTACAGATGAGAAAACTGAGACAAACAGGGAAAAGTAACTTGCTAGGGTCAAATAAGTAGTGAAAGATTTGAACTCAGGAAGACAAATCTTTCTGATTCTGTGCCCAACACTCTATCCAATGTATTGCCTAACTACCTCCCCACTTCCCCCATTAACAATCTCTCAACCTCATCCCAGGGTAGGAATGTATGAGATAGAAGCTATGACTAGAGAGGATACACTCTGTGTCTGGATGATGAAACTTTTCCAGTTCAATTGTAAAGGCAAATACTATTATCATTTCAGTTGTCACATCCTGTTCAGTCCAAGCTGAATTTGATCAAATTCAATAATTCTGATTCTGTTTCTTCCTGACTTTCTAATAATAAACCACTTTTCTTTTCTAAGAACATTTTATTTGAGTTTTTAATGCACTTATACATTGTACTACAGTTAATTTTGTATAGATTTCACATCCTTTAACTGGACTTTTTGTTCCATGAAGTCTGGAATTATAGTATATCTAAATTGCAAATTACTACCAGGGTCTGCATTAGAGTTCTATATGTGTTGGGATTGGGACACACATTAGACTTGGACTTTGTTTTCATCAAGAGATTCTAAAATCAGGAAACTCCCTTGACCAATGAAGGATGATACCTTTTTGCAACTTTAACAAGGTTACTAGAGGACAAAGAGATAATGTGACTTGTCCAAGATTATAGAAAGTATATGTCAGAAGAGCACTTAAACCCATGTCCTAATAGCCTCAAGACAAAGTCTTTAGGTTCTATTCTTTGGTCCTTTCTAGCGACTCTTATAAAATGTGAATTGAATTATTAATTTACCCTTTCATTTTTGGAGAATTTTGGAAATGTAGCATGATAAGGATAATCAGGGGAAAACCCACCTCCATTTGATTTGACTGATGTACACTGCAATCAGTAAGATTATAAGCATTTATTAGGTGTTCACTATGTTCCATGCCATAAGGATATATATGTATGTAAAATATACACATGTGTGTATATAGAATTATGTGTATATACATACATATAAAAACATATACATATACATGTGCACTTCTTAACCTCAAGGATCTCAGATTCCAATAAGACAGGTGGCATACACAAATTATCTAATATATATATATATATATATATATATATATATATATATATATATATATATATATATACAGTATAACAGAAAGCAATATCAGTGGGAAGGTCAAGCATTATTTGTGGAAAAAAAGGAAAACCCAACTGCAGAAAGTAGGATTTGATTTGAGATTTGAAAGAAGAACAGGAAGCCAAAATATGGAAATGAAGAGGGAGAACTTCACAGGCAAGAGGGTTTTTTTTTTAGGTTTTTGCAAGGCAAATGGGGTTAAGTGGCTTGCCCAAGGCTACACAGCTAGGTAATTATTAAGTGTCTGAGACCAGATTTGAACCCAGGTACTCCTGACTTTAGGGTCAGTGCTTTATCCACTGCACCACCTAGCCACCCCAGGCAAGAGGATTTTTAAAGGGCTACTGAATCCTTTTCTGGTAAACCTAAAATATTAGAATCATTCAGTTTGTTGCCAAATCTTAGTTAAATAAAAAGACTTTTCCTATAGTACAGGCAAATAAAAAAGCGAATGGGAGAGAGATGGAGTACCGTGTGAAGAACAGTAAGAACACTAGAGAAGTCAGATAGTAGAATACATGGATAGGAGCAAAGTGGAAGGAGACTGGAAAGAAAGATTCAATCATCTTGTAAAGGAATTAAATGCCATAAGCATTCATGTTGATTTTTGATTTTATAGAGACTCGTTGAACTTTATTGCATAAAAAGATAATTTGATCAGATCAGACTATTACAAGGTTTATTTTGATCACTGGAGTTAGAAAATGCTAGGGTGGGACAGACTTGAGGTAGGGAGAGCATCCAGTGACTCTTACAATGGAACATGTATAGAGAAATGAGGGAATGATGCTGTAAAGAGAGAAGTAAGATGGTTTGGAAACTTAATGGATACAATTGGTTCATTTACTAACTTTCCCCCTTTTTTTGCTGACTCTTTTCTTCTTCTCTATTTCTCTTTCTCTTTTGCTGTATCTCCACATTCTAGAAGCTCTTTTTTTTTTTCTTTTCACCACTGAATTCACTGTCCCTGGCTAACTGCCCCTTCTCTCCCTTTAACACCCCCTCCCTGCTGTCACCACCCGCTTGCCATTATGCCCCCCCTTTCCCCGACTCAGTCTTTTTAGCCAAGTTCCCAGATTAGCCACGCTTTCTTCCCACAAGCACATGTTGTGAGAAGAGGAAGGAACAAAGAAAAAAGCAAAAAGAATTCCCCCTGACCACAGTGGCACTGGGTTCTGGGCAGCTAACATTTCCTTCTCTTCATTAGCAAATTATGGTAGAAAGGGGCAGAAAAATGGAGCTGGAGCACTTTCAGATCAATAGATTTCTATGTTGGATTCTTTGTTGCCTTTGGGAGGGCAGGTGAAGGAGACTTCTGCTATGACTCTACTATTACATGGAGCAGACCTAACAGGATTATCCAATTTGCCTTATATTTTAATAAACTAGGAGTAGTTTATGGACAATATAACCAGACATAAATCTATAGTTCCTCATTGATTAAATAATTAAACACGAACCATGTGTAAATTACTATTTCCTATGCAGTATGAAATCTGTAAACTTAATTTTTCACACAATGTAAGCCTTCTCCACATGAACATTTCTTAAATGGATTTTCATGTTCTCCAGGCTCTGATGCATGAATCTCTTCTTCTGGGCCAATGCTTCAAGAGTAGTCTGTGACTGTCAGATTTCTTTGCTCACAGCTTTAGTTACCATAGCTTCTCAATTCTTTCATTTTGTTTTCATTTACCCCCACAGAGAAATGTACAATAAGTCCTCTGTTCTCTTTTCTTCCCCCTTACTGATTTAAAGTTGACCTACAAAAAGATGGAAGTTGAGCTTGGTAGTAAGGATTGAATGAAGGGCTGACCCAAAGAGGAGGTCGGCTCATTTAGAATCTGGCTATTTCTACATATGCAAAAGAAAATAGAAATAATAAATAATAGTCTGGAAAATTTTAATAGACACTCTTATCAGAAATAGCCAGGTAACTGAGGCCAGAGAAAAATTTATGACTTTTGGGAAAATTATCCACATTATTACCTTGAAATGCAAATCAGTTAACATGGGTAAACAAGTGGTATGGCATTTTCCTAATAATGTCAAAATTTTAAAAGAATTTATAATATATTATTGTGATTTATCAATACTTCTACCCTTTTTTAACTCATTGTCAACTTGTATCACATAAGAATTTGTAAAGGGCTACTGAATTCCTTTCTGGTGAACCTAAGATAATGGAATTATCCAATGTTTCCAAATCTTAGGGAAATAAAGATTTTCCTATAGTACAGACCAAAAAATTATGAAGTAAATAAAGTTTCTCTTTACTGTTACCACTTGCTTTTTGTCGAAACTTTCCTACTCCATAATGCTCCTGTGTCTCCAGTGTTCCACCACTCAGGTTCTAAGTTCCATGCTTTACCTAAACCCATCTCTGATGTCACAATGCTATATTAAAAATAAACAAAAATAACTTTCTTTAAAAATGTACAAAATGAAATGAGCAACAACTATGGTTTCATGATGGTGGACTTATCTTCCACAGATAATAACACTCAAGTGTGAGACAGGACCATAGAAGTAAGAAAACTTGGTGCCTAATCTAAACTCTAACACACATACATCATATGAATTTAGTTATGTGACTTTGACTCCTGTGCCCTCTGTTTGCTCATCTGTGGAATGGAATGCACTAAGGGTCAAGCAAAATGATCTCTAAAGTTTTCTTCCATTCTGACATCCTTAAATATGTTAGTACTGCTAAGATTCCTTTTCCATTTAATCTTTTGACTAATATGTTCTGTGCTCTTTACATTTATCTGACATTCCCACTCTCCTTGTTGAGCTTGTCACATGCATCTCTAAACCTGCCTTGCCTCATCTCTACCTTTTCTTTTCTAAACATCCTGTATTTTAAAGCAAGTAACCTGCTAGAATTTCATTAAATGGATATAATCCACTTAAAACAGCCCTGCAAACAGCATGCTCAGTGTATCTGAATGAGTGTTGGTGTATAGGATAAGAGAAGTCACATTTGTTACAAATGCACTGATATGTATGTGTGTATGTGTATGTTCTACCTGAAAATATCCTATTCACTTGTTTGATCACAGTCTATAGCAGTCATGGTACCGTTAAATCTTATTCCTCTTTCCACAATCATTTTACTAGTGGGTACTCGAAAGTCAAATGTTCAGGATTTTTCTTGTTTCCCTGGATACCATTCAAGGGACATGATCATCTTTCATCCTTCTAATATATTCTTAAATTCTCTTGCTAATTATTTCTCTGGTTAAGGCTCATCTTTCCCCTAGAAAGTATTTATTCTTAAAACATCTTATGTTTTACCTTCTCCTTTTTGCTTATCATATATTCCATTTCATAATACTTTGGGTCATTATTTTCTTATATTATAATTCCAAAAATAGTTGAATGCTTAATTTCTCTTAGACTATAGTTAACTATTCTAATCTTTTACTTTTTGAGACAATAAAGTCTTCTTCCCAATCATACATTCAGACACCACAAAAATCCATATGCACTTATTAAATGTTTACTGTTTGCTTAGGGTTGAGAAGAATGCACAGTTCAAATCCTAAAAGGATTGCAATTAAGCTTGGCAAACCAAATGAGAATATAGAACAATTAGAGAATAATATTATGCACAACATAATTAAATACCTAAATTGTCTCTCTCACTAGCACAGACATGTCTTAACTGCTTCTTTCACATTACTCCTGCTAATGGTAAAACTCTTCCCACTCCTGAAATATTTAAAACCACACCATGCTTTCACTGGCATGGCTGCTTTCATTTTGAAGAATCCTCTTTGGCTGCTTGTAGCATTGTACATTTACAGTTACTTGTTTTACAGAGAACAGAAATTTCACTCTTATCCCTTTATGATAGCCATAGGTTAGAGCAATAGATTGAGAACTATATTTATCTAATGTACAGAGTAGGGTATTCAGCCACACCTCCTCAATACTTTTATGTTTTGGGGTTTTGTGTAATCATGAAACAGAGGATATCAATTGTTCTGTCTACTTGCTATTGGTAATACTAACAAATATGTAACAAAGGATTCATATTGGATCTAAGGAGACTACTCAGTCCCTTTAATTAATAAAAATATTGGTTTCAATTCAATATTCAATGGTGGTTAGTGCCCACTTTCTGACTTCTAAGTCACAGAGCTAAGTAAAAATGTATTGCTTTTCAAAATAGTTTCCATGGTAATTCAAGATTATTCTTTTACATTCATCAATAGTTTTTTTTGAGGTACAGTTAATCCATCTATAACATCTTGTTCCCATACCCATTAGTATTATCCAATTATATCTAGATCATTTAGTCACATTCTCACTGATTTAGTTTATTTTAGAGCTTGAAGGTCCGTTAAAGGTGATTTAGGTTAGTTTCCCCTCATTCTTTAAATAAGTAAACTAAGGTTTAGAGAAATTAATTATTTTCTCTAATGTACTATAAGAATAATTGTAAAACTGTGCTAAGTGAGCTGGAATTAAAAATAGGATCTCAGAAAGGATGCTGTGATACTTGCAATATTCCTGACCACTCATAGCTTTTAGCTCCAACCCAACTACATCTATTTACCTAGCAACATCTATATATTCTTGTTGACTCTCATCATTTCTCATCCTTCACCTCCTTTCCATGTCACCTTAGGCATACTCTTGAATGGTCACACCTGGGGCCCCATAACAATAACTTCCTTATGTTAATATTTGATGCTGTTTATTTAAAATTCAACCTCATATTTCCATCTCTTGCATACAGAGCAAGTTTATTCTTGACTCTTATTATGACTTTTAGTCCCTTCTTTTTTCTTTTAATCCCTTTCCTTGATTCTAGCTTTATATAGCTCCATACCCTATGCAATTAAATAAGAAAAAATATTATCTAACATGCTTTGCAACCAGGGACGATAACTCAGTTTTTAATTTTATTTAATTTTATTGGTTTTAAAAACCTGCTCTTGACTATCAAAAGTGATATATGCTTATTTTTGTTGTTGTTATTGTTAAATGCAATCTGAATTAATTCTATTGCTAGTTAAGAGGCAGTAGCCATCACACCAGAAACTTCCTTATCCAAACACACACACACACACACACACACACACACACACACACACAGAATCCTGTCCCTTTTGCTGTACTTAATATGCAACATCAATTATAAGCAGTCTGTTGTATTTTTTGTTCTTTCTAGGAGAATGCTAAATGTTATTGAAAAAATAAAAACCCAAAAGAATTAAATTTCTATTACTAAAAGGAGTACATAAATTGAACTGAAATCTTATGTGGAACTTGGTAATACTTCTCTCTAATCTTCCTGATTTCCTATCTCATTGCTCATAGTGAATAATCTCCACCATTTCCTCCTCTCCTCACTGTGTTCCAAATATCAACCCAAATCTCTCTTTCAAACTAACTTTGACTCCATTGAGGTTATCCCTTGCCAGATTCATTTACTCCTCTCCTTTAGTTCCTATTTCATACTTTCCAATTTCCTCAACTATTTATCTCCTTCTTTTGCATCAGAATAAAATGACTTTGCGAACTTTTATGTTAAAAAATGTTTATTTTTAATTGCTAAATGTGATTTCATTACCTCTTCTCTTGTTACTAGGTCCTGTTCCCTCCTTCAGGACTTTGCTATCACACGATGAGGTAACCAAAATGAATGTCTAAACCAGACTGTACTCTATTCTACACTCTAGTAGGCTCATTACCCTTATTAGTAGCCCTACTCTGAGGGAAATAATCAGAAATGAAAATAATTATAAAGAAATTCAGAAAGAAAATGAAATTTAAAATATATTTGATTATTCCTATTTTACCTATAAACATATTCAAGTTTTGACAATTCCAAACAAACAGCTTTTTAAAAGCCCTTATTTTGATGCTTTTGAAATATCCAACTACCATCAAATCCTTTCCTTTCCTTATTGGCCAGTCTTTTCTTTTTGACCATTTGTATTTTATCTACCAAGCAAATTAGTATTCCTTGTCAAATATCTATCTATCTATCATCTATCTATCTATCTATCTATCTATCTATCTATCTATCTTTCTTTCTTTCTTTCTTTCTTTCTTTCTTTCTTTCTTTTTTCTAACTTTCTATCTATCCACATTGCTTCTCATCTCTTGTCTTTTTCACATATTATTCCTTTTGCTCAGACTTAAAACAAAGGAGAGAGAGCAGATGAAATCATTGGCTGAATTCATTCCTGAATAATCAGATATCTCTAGGTTTTAGAATTTAGAATTATCATGGAATACTCTATAACCCACAAATTAGCAAAAGAATTATATTGTACACGCACATACACACTCATACATTATTTTATATGTATATATATATATATATGTAATAATATATTTCTTAATAAATGAATCCCAGAAAGGTGACTGAGTCAATGGATTCTTCGTGATTTAATATCATGCACCTAGAGGTGGAAAGAACTCTATAGGGAATCTAGTCCAATTCTCTGATTTTATAGATAAAGAATTTCATATCAAGAGAACTTAGATGTCTTACCCAGGTCTCTGATAGAGTGGAGCAAAGATGGGTTGAAACACCTGTCTTGTGATTAAATTGAGTGATCTTGTCACTGCACTATATTTCTCCTTCTTACCCTCAAGGAAATGGGATTAAGTAACCTGCCCAAGATCACACAACTAGATAATTATTATGTATCTGAGGCTGAATTTGAACTCAGGTCCTCCTGACTCCAGGGCTTATGTTCCATCCGCTGTACCACTTGCTGCCTCCAGCACTATATTTCTTTCAGTATCTAGAATCACACAGCAAATTTATATTCAGAGGTAAGATAATAATAATGTTAGGGCAGTTGAATGGTACAATGGATAAATTGCTGGCCCTGAAGTCAGGAGGATCTGAAATCAAATGCTGCCTCACACATTTATTAGCTGTGTGAACTTGTACAAGTCATTTAACCCTGAATGCCTCACATGCAGGACCATATCCAGTCATATTAATCCATATATGGCCCCTTGATCCAGATGGATCTGGAGGAGAAAGTGAAGCTGGGGACTTAGCACAACATTCCCTCACTCAAATCCAATTCATGTGGTTATCCTGGCACCACCTCCCTGATGGTGCCTCTTTAAGAACAAGGGACAAACAGCATCAATAATATCATTAACTTTTAGGCATAAAAAGTGATAACACAGATAAATTAATAGACCAAGAAATACTATATTTATGAGATCCATGGAAAGGGAAAAACATGACCAAACAAGAATTAAAACACACCATAAACTGCAAAATGAATCATTTTGACTATATTAAATAAAAAGGTTTTACATGAATAAAATCAATGATGCCAAAATTAGAAGGAAAGCAGAAATCTGGGGGGAAATCTTCACAACTAAGAGTTCTGATAAATGTCTCATTTCTAAAATAAATAGAGAATTGCATCAAAATTTATAAGGTCACAAATCATTCCCAATTCATAAATGATCAAAGGATAAAAACTGACAGTTTTCAAATGAAGAAATTAAAACTATAAAAAAAATAAGAAAAAATGATCCAAATCATTATTGACTGGAGAAATGCATATTAAAACGACATTGAGGTATCATCTCACACCTATCGGATTGGCCAAGATGAGAAAAAAGGGAAAATGATCATGTTGAAGAGGTTGTGGGAGGATTGGGATATTGATGCATTGCTGGTGGAGTTGTGAAATAATCCAACCTTTCTGGAGAGCAACATGGAACTATGACCGAAGAGTTATAAAATTGTTCATACCCTTTGACCCAGCAATTCCAATTCTAGTTCTATAACCATAAGAAATTATAGAAAAAGGGAAAAGTCCTACATGTTCCAAAATATTCAGAGCAGCTGTTTTTGTAGTGGCAAAGAATTGGAAATTGAGATGTCCATCAATTGGGAAAAGCTATACAATTTATGCTACATAACTACTATGGAATACTGTGGTTCTATAAGAAAAAAAATAAGTGATTGGACTTTAGAAAAGCATGGAATGACTTATGGAATCTGATACTGAGCAAAGGGAATGAAACCAAGAGAACAATGTACACATTAACGACATCATTATGAGATGATCAGCCTTGATGGAAGCATCAACGCTCAGCAGTTCAGAGAGCTAAGATAGCTGTATTAGACCGGCTATGGACAATGTTATCCTCATACACAGGAAGAAAAAACAAAACAAAACAAAATAAAGCATAAACAACCCTTCCAAATGTGATGATCCCTCTATAAAATTTATCTCTAATGTATCTCTTTCCCATATTCCTAATTTCTTATACTGAAAATGACTAATCTGTAAATATATTTATCAAAACATGTATGTGCAATGCTACCCTGACTTCACTCCTGAAGGGAAGGAGGTGGGAAGGGAAGGTAGAAGGAAATTTTGTAAACTAAAAATAAACATGTGCATATGAATAAAAAAAAGAAATATAAAAAAGAAATATTTATTTGGAACCTTTGAGAGTAGACATGGTAGATATTCAGCATAGACAAAAGAAGATGTGGGTATTGTCTGCATACAGGTGATGTCTGTATCCACAGGGCTAAGTAAAATTGATTACTATGAGAAACATTGAAAAATTTTTGAGGGATAAGACATGGGTGGATGTACTCAATAATGAACTGTTGAAGTGCTTAAAGGGAATTGAACTGATGGGAGGCAGAATCAACAGGACTTGAAAAGAAGATGTGGAGAGGAAAAAATAAAAAAAAATAATTCCAAGATTTCAACCACAACAGACTTAATTGCTGGTAATATCACAGAGAGAAAGGGGTGGGAGGGAGATGAAGGAAGACTAAGCAGAGGTCCAAATTTTGCTCAATATTAGTTTGAGGTCTTGAAGGGAAATTCAATTCAAGACATCATTCTAGAAGGCAGTTTGAAATACTAATTTAGTTCCCCAATTGATAAATGATCAAAAGATGTGAATAGACAGTAATCAAATGAAGAAATCAAAGCTATATAAAATCATGAAAAAATGCACCAAATCATTGACTAGAGAAATGCATACTAAAGCAAAATGATATCAATTTACACCTCTCAGATTGGCTGATGAGATAAGAAAAAGGGAAAATGATCAATGTTGGAGAGGTTGTGGGAGTACTGGGACACTGATGCATTGCTGGTGGAGTTACGAAATGATCCAACCTTTCTGGAGAGTAGTATGGAACTTTTCCCAAAGAGTAATAAAACTTCATAACTTTTGGCCCAGCAATTCCAGTTCTAGTTCTATAACCAGAAGAAATTATAGAAAAAGGGAAAAGTTCAACATGTTCCAGAGCAACTGTTTTTGTAGTGGCATATAATTGGAAAGTGAAGGTATGTCCATCAATTTGGAAAAGTTAAATAATTTATGCTACATGACTACTATGGAATACTATGGTTCTATAAGAAACTATAAATGATTAAATCCTAGAGAAGAAGCATGGAATGACATATGGGATCTGATACTGAACAAAGGGAGTACAAATAGGAGAACAATGTACACATTAACAACATTGTGAGATGAACAACCTTGTTGGAAGCAGCTCCTAGTCCAGAGAGCTAGGACAACTGTATTAGGAAAACTCTGGACAATGTTATCCCCATCCAGAGGAAGAAAAACAAAAGAAAACAAAACTCAGACAAAAAAGACTCAAGCCTTCAAAATCTGATGAACACTTTATAAAAATTATCTCTTATGTGTCTCCATCCTTTAATCCTAAATCCTCATACTGAAAATTACTAATCTATAAACATGTGTTTCAAAATATGTATGAACAATACTAACTTGACTGTTCACCATTGAGGGGAGGAGGGTGGGAAGGGAGGGTGGAAGGAAATTTTGCAACTTCAAAATATATATGTACATATGAATGAAAATAAATATATAAAATTTAAAATTAGTAACATTAACTGCGATGATGATGATCAAGTTGATTGTGTTGTTTTCAGTCATTTTTTTCAGTTGTGTTCAACTTTCTGTGACTTCATTTGGAGTTGTCTTGACTAAGACTAATAGGGTTAAATGATTTGTGCAGTATAATTGATTTAGTAAATGTCTGAAGTTGGATTTGAACTCACGGAGATTAGTCATCCTATGTCTAGGTCTGGCTCTTTGTCCACTGTTCCACCTCATTGCCCATATCAAGTCGTTATTTATATGGCTTTTAAGATTTCAAAACCCTCTGCATGTAATATTTTTTTATCTTTAAATATTTTATTTATTTTGAGTTTTACAATTTTCCCTCCAATCTCACTTCCCTCCCCTCACCCCCCCAACAGAAAGCGATTTATCAGTCTTTACATTGTTTCTATGTTGTACATTGATCCAATTTGTGTGTGATGAGAGAGAAATCATATCCTTAAAGAAGAAAAATAAAGTATAAGAGATGACAAGATCAGACAATAAGATAGCAGTGTATTTTTCTAAATCAAAGGGAATAGTCCTTCAAACTTCATGGTTCTTTATGTGGATACAGATGGAATTTTCCAATGCAGATAGCCCCAAATTGTCCCTGATTATTGCACTGATGAAATAACATGTCCATCAAGGTTGATCATCATTGTTAGGATGTACAGTGTTTTTCTGGTTCTGTTCATTTCACTCAGCATCAGTTCATGCAAATCCCTCCAGGCTTCCCTGAATTCCAATTCCTCCTGGTTTCTAATAGAACAACAGTGTTCCATGACATACATATACCACAGTTTGCTAAGGCATTCCCCAGTTGAAAGGCATTTACTTGATTTCCAATTCTTTGCTACCACAAATGGGGCTGCTATAAATATTTTTGTACAAGTGATGTTTTTACCCATTTTCATCATCTCTTCAGGGTATAGACCCAGTAGTGGTATCACTGTAGCAAAGGGTATTCACATTTTTGTTGCCCTTTGGGAGTAGTTCCAAATTTCTCTACAGAAAGGTTGGATGAGTTCACAGCTCCACCAACAAAGTAATAGTGTCCCAGATTTTCCACAGCTCTTCCAACAATGATCATAATCCTTTCTGGTCATATTGGCCAGTCTGAGAGGTGTCAGGTGGTACCTCAGAGAAGCTTTCATTTACATTTTTCTAATAAGTAATGATTTAGAGCAATTTTTCATATGGCTATGGATTGCTTTGATTTCCTCATCTGTAATTTGCCTTTGCATATCCTTTCCATTTGTCATCTGGGGAATGGCTTTTTTTAAAAAATATGACTCAGTTCTCTGTATGTTTTAGAAATGAGTCCTTTGTCAGAAACATTAGTTGTAAAGATTGTTTCCCAGTTTACATTTCTTTTGATCTTGGTTGCAGTGGTTTTATCTGTGCACAAGCTTTTTAATTTAATGTAATCAAAATCATCTAGTTTGTTTTTAGTGATGTTCTCCATCTCTTCCTTAGTCATAAAGTGCTCCCCTTTCTATAGATCTGACAGGTAACCTATTCCTTGATCTTCTAGTTTCTTATAATATTGTTTTTTATGTCTAAATCCTGTATCCATTTGGATCTTATCTTAGAGTAGGTTATGAGGTATTGGTCTAATCCAAGTTTCTTCCATTATTAACTTCCAATTTTCCCAGCAGTTTTTATCAAAGACAGAGTTTTTATCCCAGTAGCTGGACTCCTTGGGTTTATCAAACAGAAGATTACTATAATCGTTTCCTGCTATTCCACCTAGTCTATTCCACTGGTTGACCACTCTATTTCTTAAACAATACCAGACAGTTTTGATGGCTGATGCTTTATAATATAATTTTTAGATAGGGTAGGGCTAAGCCCCCATATTTTGCACTTTTTTCATTGAATCCCTGGAAATTCTTGACTTTTTATTTCTCCATATGAATTTACTTACAACTTTTTCTAACTCATCACAGTAATTTTTTGGAATTTTGATTGGTATGGCACTAAACATATAGTTTAGTTTTGGTAGAATTGTCATTTTTATTATATTAGCTCTGCCTATCCATGAGCAGTTGATGTTTCCCCAGTTATTTAAATCTGATTTAATTTGTATGAAAAGTGTTTTATAATTGTTTTCAAAAAGTTTCTGAGTCTGCCTTGGCAAATAGACTCCCAGATATTTTATATTGTCTGAGGTTACATTGAATGGGATTTCTCTTTCTAGCTCTTCCTGCTGTATCTTGCTAGTCATATATAGAAAAGTTAAGGATTTATGAGGGTTTATTTTATATCCTGCAACTTTGCTAAAATTGCTAATTGTTTCCAGTAGTTTTTTGGATGATTTTTTGGGATTCTCTAGGTAGACCATCATGCCATCTGCAAAGAATGAGAGTTTTGTCTCTTCCTTCCCAATTCAATTTCCTTCGATTTCATTTTCTTCTCTGATTTCTGCATGTATTATTACATAGGATTTGAGGTCAGGTGGTTTTTGATTCCAAGATCAACTTTCTCTATGACTATAGACAAATCTGCATAATACTAAGCATATATTTTCATGTATGAATATATACACATATGTGCAGGTATTATTTGTGTTTTGTATATTTATTTAAGGGGTTTGAGTTGAGATTTCCTTAAATTTGAGGATAACTCTTTATATAATGCTCTAAATTATATTTCTGACTCATTGGTCTATGAACATGATGCTGAACTTTTCTTAACTTCTCCTCACCATAAGCAATTTTTTAGGACTATAAGTTGCAAACCACTGATAGAGGTAATTTACTCATCATACTTCCTAAAATAATGGAATCATTCCTTAAAACAATGTATATTCATATGTGTGTATGCACACATATATTTTAGTATTTGTTGATTGATGTATATACAGATAAATATAGATATATAGATATACATTTACATACACATAAATTAATGGGAATATATGTATATACAAATAAATACAAATGTTAGACAGGAATAGAGATTTAAAGATACATATATAGAAGGATATATAGGTATTTGGGGAGGAAGGAAGATGTACTCAAAAATAAGTTGTTATAAAACAAAAGGTAGTAACGTATTCACACACTTATATAAATGTTGTTTAATATCTTTTTCACTAGTTATTTCCATTCTCTATAACATATTTACACACTTACATGTGTATATACACATCTATATGGATAGATAGATAGATGATAAATACACAGTTTATATATATATATGTTTTTCCCTCAAGACTGGTGGTTTCTGTTAATCTCATGCTCACCAGGGTCTATAATCCTCTTGTCATATGAGGGAAGGTAGAAGACCAGGCTGTGGCACCAATCTTTTTCCAGCCAATTCTCTATCCTTTGATCGCCTTCCTTCTACCCAAGATGCTACTGATTAAATATTAGGGGCTCTGATCCCTGCCTCATTAAATAGAGAATATTCTCACTCCATCCTGACCTGTGCTGAGGCCAGTTTAAGGAGCAATCCGTCATGAGATCATTAATACAGAGACCAGCAATGAAGGTGAAGATATTCATCCAAAATTAATTTCTTGACCTTTTCCAGGAGGACCTGGGAGGGAATATTTTAACTTTCATAACTGGGGGAACCATTATACTTATGCACTGTATTTCCTGGCTGTGGTAATTACAGAAACAGAGCCAGGATGAGATGATGCATAGGTCAATCAATGTTTCTGAGAGCCTATCACTGAGAGGATGCCTCAGGCTACATGTGTGTTTTCCAGGTTTTGGAGAAAAACAAGGAGCTATGGGTCAGTTCAAAGTATACATCTCATTTTATCAAACATTCCAACAACCATTTATTAAGTGCTATGTGCAAACCATCCACTCAATGCTAGTATACAAAAAACAAAAACAAAAACCCTTCCCCTTAGGAAGATCACATTCTACCAGGAGATGATGATAAGGTTCATGATAATGATGATGATGATAAAAAAGAAGAAAAATTAGTATCTAAATAGCATTTACTTGTTTTCAAAGAATTTTGTTTACTTATTTAACATTCAAAAAATGAGCTTAAACATGATCATTTGAGAATGAGTACACATGCAAAATTCAACTAATGGAATCAGGAAAATTATTTCATGAGAGATGACACATGAACTAAGCTTTAAAAAAGCCATAAATTGTGGGACATATGAGTCAAGAATTCATTCCAGGCAAAGGAGACAGGCTATGCAAGAGCAAAGAAAGATGTGAATTCCTGTTTTTAGAGAACAGCAATGTCTGAAATATGAAGCCAGTAAAGGGGATTAATGACCAATAATTTCAAAAAAATGGGCTGGAACCCGATTGAGATGGGCTTTAAATAGCAAGCTAGTTAACTTGCATTTTATTCAGTGGGAGAGATAGACTTTAAAAAAAAAAAACTTCTTGGGAGATGTTTCAAAAAGAAAAAACAATAACTAAAATCCCTAAGTAAACCTAGAAACTGTAAGGACTATATCAAGTAATGACTCAATTTGGCATAGCAAGAGCTGTCTAAAAAGAATGAGACAATGGAGCAAATTAAACCTTATTTTCATGGTGGCTAAATATAAGAATGAATACAAATTTTAAAATGTATTAAGTGCCAATAAAATGTGGCTCACAATGGCACAAAATCCTCAAATTTACAAGTAACCTTACTGAAAACTAAGAGATGCCATTCTGAAGGTGAAATGAATGTAATAAGAAATCCTTGGATCCTCAAAAAAACTCATTTAGAAACAAAAACCAATACTCATCTACCCTCCCTTTTATCCCTAGGTAATCTCCATCAATTTGGAGAGAGTTTCAGGAGTTCATTTAGGGTTCAGTCAAGAATCATGGTAATTCCTACTTTATTTGAACCTGTTAGTTCATTTTCTGTATTGAATAAAGTCCTCATTTGACTACATGCTTGTCACACTACAGATAAGAAACACATTTGGAGGTGTGAAAATTTGCATGCATTTTTCAAAATGTTTTCCAAAAGTACTACAATCTTATCACTCCATCAAAAATAAAAAACCCGAACTCCTGACATTTTTTATTGTCTCATACCACATATAATACAATTCAAAATGTGTTCTTTCTAGAAAATTGGATGGATGGATAGATAGATTGATTGATGATAGATTAAAACAATTTATTAAATGCTTGCTATATGCTAGGTAGTTTGTTAATCACTACAAATGTTTGTTAATCACTGCAAATACAAATCCAAGTTAAAATGAGTTTCTTCTCTCATGGAATTTATATTCTAATGGGAGAATATAACTCATAAAAAAGATGATGAAAGACAAAGAGATTAGGTTCAGTAGTGGGTTAAAGGGACCCTCATGGGGCCAAAATGGGGAAGGGTGAAAGTTAGGAGTGAAACTAGAAGAGGAGTGAGAATGCATGGTGTTTGGTCATTTTTCTCAAAAGGTGATTCTGGTCAAATCTCACCCATCTAAGGAGGGTGTTGCAAAAGTAGCATCTTCTCTGGAAAGGCTGCATCTTTTCTACAAAGGCAGAGGCATTTTCCAGAGTGAGAAGACCACTTAAGCATGGTGAAATCCCTAGGGTCAGGAGCAGACTAGGGAGAAATAAGTAATCTCTCCAATTCAAGCTATCTTTTTGTTAGAACTGATCCTGCTTCATTTAAGTCTCCACAGTTATCAAATAATGAGTGAAAAAACTAATAAACCTTTTTAAGTGTCTACTCTGTGGCAACTACATTCCCTATATGTAGAGTACATTCACACATGTAGAGAATGTGCTTTATTTCCTACCTAGAATGCCTACCTGGAATATGAGTGAAATGTCATAACATAACTCATGTTACTTGTTCTACTCTGTCAAAGTGAACAAAATATGCTTTGATTTGCCTTCTATTGTATTTAAATTATACCATTAGAGCATGGATTCTTGACTTGAGGCCCACAAGTGGTGCCCTTTCTATCTCTAATATATAGATTTCAATAGGGCTGTGAACTTCGATGGAGAAAATATTTTAATAAAGTTGATTTCCTTCATAATCCTATATATTTTACTTTGTGTTTTAAAACATTATTCTGATAAAAGGATGCATTGATTTCATCAGACTGTCAAGACTCTGGAGTCTAACGTACACACACACACACACACACACACACACACACACACACACAGATGCACAGACACGAATTCCTGCATTAGAATCAGTAGGGCCATAGACTTTTATAATACTTGAAAATCTGCAAATCACTTTTGCACACATTAATTACTTTGATCCCCATAAGCAAGCCTCTATGTTAAGTAGACCTGGGATTAGGAAACATAGTCCAAAAGAAGCTGTATCTTAATTTAGGTCAATCAGCTAATATATATATAAAATGGATTGAACAGCAAAAACTGAGGCTCATACTGTTTCCCCTCTTAAAAATGATGATTTTTAAAATTTAAAGCTACTAATACTTTAGTTTTGGGGTGGGTTATATAGTTGTTACTTTCATAGGGCAGTGCCTTAAAGGAATTGGATAATGGAACTGTAAATTGTAGAATTGTACAATTATAAATTGTAGATTTTAAATTTTAGTAGGAATCTTAGGATTTGAAGCCAAATGGTTTATTATCCTTACCTCTAAGTAGTCAGAGATTTAGCATGAGAGTTTTAGATATCTAGAGGAAAATTGCCCAAGTTCAGTTTGTCACCATGAAAAGAGATGCTAATTCTTAGAACAACTTTTATTTTGTTTTATTTTTTACCTGATTTATAACCTTAGCTAGCCTGGGTTCTGCTTACACTGAGAACTGGACTTGAAGTCAGAAGTCCAGTTTTAGAAATAAATAAGTATGCAATCTTCAGAAGAGCAAAATGATCTTTGTAGACTTCTTTTTCTGCAACTTAAAAATACTTTACCAATATTTCCTAGCTGCAAAGCTTTGTGTTTGGTATTGCAAAGCTTGTCTACACCTTAAAGGAATTCATATTCTTCAAGGGAGTTGGGTAGAAAAGAGATTTCTTCAAATAGGATAAACACAATATGTTTTTTTTTTGGTGGGGAGGAGACTTGGGGAAGGATAAATCAAAGTAAAAACTCAGTGTTTATAATAAAAAATTCCATGGCCTAAGGCAGGAAGAATAATCTCTGCCTTTAGTAAGAGTCTCAAATTAAGGCACATAGCCTGTATACATGGAATTTCTTCAGTAGGAAGAGGAGATGAGATTGTTCAATCATTTCAGTCATGTCTAATTCTTCATGACCTCATTCATGGTTTTTATGGCAAAGATATTGAAGTAGATTGCCATTTCCTTCTCCAGCTCCTTTTACAAATAAGAAACTGAGGCAAGCAGAGTTAAGTGAATGGACCAGGGTCATAGCAAAATAAGTGTCTGAGGCCAAACAAACATGTCTTCCTAAATCCAAGCCCAATGCTCTATCCTCTACATTGTCTGTTTTCTAGAAGCCTTTAGTCTGATTGGAGAAAATCAGAGTTACTATTCTTGAGAAGGTCCTATATGATAGAAGAAATTATCTCTACTCTCAGAGATCATAGAATCTGTTTGGGAGAAACAGCCTCTTACTCTTAGTGAGTCATTGTTCTGATGGGGAGACAGTATCTAGTTTTCTGAAGTTTCTGTTGTGATCAATACATCATGAAGTCTCAAGGCTGGCAAACACTGTGGAACAGGATGAATGTCTTTGGTTTTGGCATTGGAAGACTGTCATTTTATTCCTGAATATGCTAGTTGCTATCTGTAGAAGCCAGGACTGGTCATTTTTACCATTTGAGAGTGTGTTTGTATGTGTGTGTGTGTGTGTGTGTGTGTGTGTGTGTGCACATGTGTGTTTCTGTCTATGTGTATATTACTTTTCTCATTAGCAATATGAGGGTGTTGGATTAGATGATCTCTGAGGTCCCTTTCAGTCCATAACTCTATTGTTTCAGTTAATATTTATATTCTAACACACTTTTCCCCCTTTCTTTTTGGGGAAAAAGGAGAGAAACAAACTCTTGTCATAAGTTTGTATGATCAAACAAAGCAAATTCCTACATTAAGCCATGTTTAGCTTATAATGAGAACATGAAAACATGCCTATCTCAGGAAGTGAGCACATGTTTCATCAGTGATTATCTAGAATTAGTTGATCATTATGCTGATTGGAGCTTTTAATACATTCAAAATTGTTATTTCCACAATGTTTTTGGCATTACATAACTTTTTCTCATATATATACATACACACACATACATATATATATATATATATATATATATATATATATATATATATATATATATATATATATACTACAAATATAGAACAGTTAATACAAGTCTTTTGAAAGTATTCCCAGGATTCATGAAATTGTCCCATTCATGATTTCTTATTGCATAAATTTCTTATCGCATTCTTTATTCAGTCATTTCACCATTGATGAGAACTCAGTTTCCTGTTTTCTTATAACTAATACAAGAATTATTCTCAATGGTTTTGCACATATGGGTCCTTTTTCTCTTCTTCTGAACTCTTTAGTGTATAGGCTAAATAATATTTTTGATGGGAACTTCTTCCATTCCATCTTTCCATCATCCTCTGATACATGTTTCCCTCACTCTATGTCCATATAAAACAGTTGGAGTATAAGGGTGGTTAATAGTAAAGTCAACCATATTGCAAAGAGGAAGGAGTCCAAAGTTTCCATCTCTTTGGTAACTACATACCACGCAATTTTTTATGTATGTCTCAATATAAAAAAAAACTGCTCACTTTTTTTTCTGTACACACAATTGGGAAAATAAACACAAAGTTAAAGAAGAACTTGAAGCAAATTTGGCAAATGACATCAAATGGAAATGTTTATGACTCTTTCCTAGCCAGGTTGTATTCAGTTAACTTGGGGGAATAGATGTCACTCTGCTAAGACAGATTGTTCATGGAAGGCATAATAACCAAAAAAAGATAAATGCTAGGGCAAAGGGTGAGAATTTAGTGAGTATCTCTAATAAATAAACAAAATAACAACAACAAAGAAAATCCTTTAATATGCACTGTATCAAAGTCACCTTAAACTAGGAATCCTCCAAAGTCTTTCCTTTCTGATAACCATTGAATGAATAATCTTTCCACTTATAGTATTATTAAATATTGAGGAAGATTTTATATATATGCTCCTGAAAAATGAATTAATAGTCTATTTAAGGGATGACAAAAGTATAGGAAAACCAAAGCAAGAAACAGTAAGACTTTTCTCATATTAGCACTAGATCACCAGCTTTTCCAGGTCAGATGATGAGAGGGAGCCTTCCAACTAATGGAAAATGCCTATTCAGTAGTAAGTCTTGTCTTTTATATAATGGATTGAAAGCCAAGATTAAAGCCAGGAAGAGCTAAGTATATATTCATCTTCTCATCCACACTACTTGTGAATAATTGGCAAGTGAGTGAGTTATCATACAGTGCTCTGGACTCCTCTCTATATTTAAAAATTGCAGAGAAGATGTCATATGCATCAGTTGAGGAATTCTTTTCACTAGGTATTTTCCTAAAAAATGCAGAAAGAGAGAGAGAGAGAGAGAGAGAGAGAGAGAGAGAGAGAGAGAGAGAGAGAGAATGGTTTAGAATGGGACCTGTGTTTTTAATGGTATAAGGAACTTCTTTGAAAGAAAACTCTTTTTATCTCTTGCTGGTCAATGATTTCTTTCACTTATTTATTTATTTATTTTTCATCTATATGCACATGTATATCATGTATATTTTTAAGTTAAAAATTTCCTTCCAACCTTCCTTCCTAACCCCCCCCTCCCCTCAGTGGTGAATAGTTAAGTTAGCATTGTATATCTATATCATCTATCTATATCTATATCTATATCTATATCTATATCTATATCTATATCTATATCTATATCTATATCTATATCTATATCTATATCTATATCTATATCTATATCTATATCTATATCTATATCTATCTATATCATCTATATCTATATCATCTATATCTATCTATATCTATATCTATATCTATATCTATATCTATATCTGTATCTATATCTATATCTATATCTATATCATCTATATCTATATCATCTATATCTATATCTATATCTATATGATAAACATGTTTACAGATTAGTCATTTTCATTATGAGGAATTAAGATTAAGGGAAAGAGTTACATAAGAGATAATTTTTTAAAAGTTCATCAGATTCAGAAAGGTTGTTTTTGTATGTGTTTTCTTTTGTTTTTCTTTCTCTGGATGGGGATAACATAGTCCATAGCCAGTCTAATATAGTTGTCCTAGTTCTCTGGACTACCAAGAGGATTTGCTTCCATCCAGGTTGTTGGTTTCACAATGTTGTTGTTGATGTACACATTGTTTTCTTGGTTCTACTCCCTTCACTCATAAGAGATCATTTTTATAAAGTGTTCATCTGATTCTGAAGGGTTGTTTTAATTTTGTTTTTGTTTTTGTTTTTCCTCCTCTGGATGGGCAGTCAATGTCTTAGATTGAAATTTGTATTCTTAGATAACATTAGATCATATCCTCAGGCTACAAAGTGATGCAGTAGATAGACTTCTGGATCTGGAGTAAGGAAGATGTGAGTTCAACTACAACCTCAGAGACTCACTGCAAATCACTAAACCTCTGTTTACCTCTGTTTATTCAACTCTAAAATGGGATAATACCAGTATCTACTTCAAAGGATTACTTTGAAGATTAACTAAGAAAATATTTGTAAAGAGCTTAGCACTACCTGTGGTACAAAATAGGTGCTATCTAAATGCATATTCTCTTCTCCTTAGAGAAGTGCCTAGAGCATTGACAGATAATGACTTTAAGAGGAAATCCAATTTGTTTAAAATTGTGAATAGAATTTCATGTTTCCCTCACCTCAAGACTGGATCTTTATGCACTAGGCCTTGTCCTATCAGGTAAAGATAGATAGAGATGGATAGATAGATAGATGATAGATGGTGGATAGATAGATAGATAGATGAGAGATAAATAATTTCATATTCATTATATATACAAATATGTATCTTTTTTCTCAACTGTCTTCTTGGGAGAATCCTAGTCAGACTGTCTCTCAAGTAAAGCATCACTTTCTTTCACTTCCTTCCAATGACATTCCCTCCCCAAGGAATTATGGAGCACCCAACTTCAACCTCCATGGTCCATTCCAAAAACATGTCCTCTTTTTTCTCTTTTATGCTACCATTCTTTCAGCCTAATTACAAGAATGTACCCAACAATCAACTGCTCCATTTTTCTCCTACTTATACCCTGGGACTCGTGCATCTTTCCCCTTTCAAGTGTGTAGGCATCTTCCTCTCCAAAAATCCCATCAAACCTTTATACAATTTCCTTCACGAAAGTATAATGGGGGTAACATCTAGTATAAGGGAATGGCAAAATATAAGCAATATCTCCTTACTGAAAAACTCTTGCTCCATTGCCTAGCTTTATAACCATTAATAAATTACCTCAGACTTTTAACCTTCTTTTCCTTAATAGGTGGAATATAATATTTGTACTACCTTTCTCAAAGATTTACTGTGAAAAACATTTTGTAAACATTAAAGTGAAAGATAAATTTGTTATTAAAATTAAAATTTTAATCTTTTGATATTTGACAAAATTTAAAATATGATTTAATTTATATTCATTTCACTCTGATAGGTAAACAAAGCATACCTGCAGTAAACTAAATTACCTGAAATGGACAGCATTATTAATTTTTCCAAAATCTGACCACATGACTCAGAATCTGTCCTGAAATGAACTTTTTTCAATAATGCATCACCCACCCAAGGGAAGGCTAATAAGTGATTTTTATTATATCATAAACAGCTGCCAATTTTGTCCAGTGCCAGCACTCCTGGTTCTTAATGCCAGTATCTGAAGGAAGCTGGGATTAAAGTAAAGAATCTGAGAGTACATTAAAGGTAGTCTATGGCCAATGAATCACAGGATCTTTTCTCTGTGGAGAAATTCTCTCTATAGTATGCCAGACAAATAATCTTTCAACCTTCCTCAAAGACCTCTAGAGATGGGAAACTCATTATAGGGCTTTTGACATGGCTCACTCGATTTTTGGAGCAGCTGTTTTTGTTAGGAAAATTTTCCTCATGTGTACCAAGAATCTTGCTTTCTGAAACATCTATCCAAGGCAACTTTTTGGTTCTTTGATGCTAAGCAGAATGTTTGATTCTTCTTCCATGTGATAAGACTTCAAATAACTTAAGGCAGTTAGCATTTTCTCCTGTCTTTCTGTTTACAGGTTAAATTTATCAGTCCCTTTGAAACCATCCCTTACAAATTAGAGTACAGAGTATTTGCACCTAAAATATCTGACAAGAAATTGTTTTTAATTCCTTAAAACCACCACTAAATCTTTACATTGGTAATCACTGATCCTTCAAACAAAAATTCTCTTTAGGGAAAACAAGAGCCATCATTAGGACATGACTTCAGCAATTGGATTTTAGTACAACTTTTGTGTGGATCAGAACAATCATGAATCTAGAAAGTTCGTTATTTTATTAAAATCTTCAAAAGCACCCTCCTATATCAATGTACTGTTTTGCAAGGAATCATGTTGTTATGCTAAAGAGCTAGAAGTCAGAAATTTCCTTTGTACTCCCAATACTATCATTGATTAGCTGTGTGATATTAGGCAAGTTACTTCCTCTGCGTTAATTTCTAAAATGAAAAAAAAAAACTGGTTTTGCAGATTGTTAAGATCCATTGACCTATTATTTCTCTGTTGTTTAAAAGGTTTGAAAATTTGAAATGCACACCATAGTTTTATATCACTTCCAAGAGGAAAGAGTTGAGGCAATGACACAAATTATTCAGATCCAAATAAAATGACAGTTTTCAAAATCTCATTTTTGTTCTACTGGCTGTTGGAACTGATCAAATCTATCCAACCACTATTCAACTTGCCACCTAGAGACATAGCCCAATTATCTGAAATCCCATTACTGAAACAGGTCTCAGGTGAGCAGCTTCAGATTTTCCCAGCATTTCAGGACTCAGACATGTATAATTCAAAGACACAGTTTGGTTTTGTAAAATGAGAAAGAAAAGTGAGTGGGTCTTGTAATCTTAATTAAAGAGTCGTGATTATGTCTTTCTGGAACAGTCACGACCACCTAATTTATTTCACCAAACACTGTGTGTGTGTGTGTGTGTGTGTGTGTGTGTGTATTCGTTAGATTCAATAACTTCACATAAATGCCTAGACATCCATTGATGCACACCACCATTATTATAAACCTATGATCAGTTCCACAATAGAAAAGTCTGTTTAATTTTACCTCCTAACAGATGGGTTCCAGGTCTTTTGAAATCCATCCATTTTTGTCCTTTAGTAAGGGGGGAAAACGCTTTTTGTCCTTTTCTTTTCCTTTCCCTCCCCCCAATCAAAGGGGCGGGGTCATACTGTTGTTGGAAACTGTTAAATTTTTCTTTTTATGACTAAATCATTTTGGTGCCTCTTAGAGATTTTCTTAGCAACCATTATCCTCCTTTAACACCTAAATAAGTCACATGGGGCATTTTGCAGACAGCAGCTAAGTCTTCAGGATTCAGGGTATTTCAAGTTAATGGAGATGTAATTTCCTTTTCCTAAAGAAATTTCAGTTATGATGCATTTACTTTTTCAAACAAAGGATGATTTTATTTTTTTTATTATTGTGATTTGTTCTGGAATGGGTCCACTCTACCCATTGAATATTCTATATAGATTTCATCCTAAGCATCTTATTGTCTCTAGACAGTGAGAAGCTACCCTGTATTCAATCATCCAGTCAATAAACTTTAGTTAGCCCTACTATCTGCCAGACTAAGCACCATTAAAAAGAGGCAAAAGATAGTCCATGTCCTGCAGGAACTTGCAATCTAATGGAGGAGCCAATGTGCAAATAAAACATATACATGTTAATAAAACAAAGTGGGGATAGAGCCAAGATCACAGCTTGGAAGCAGCAATTCTTAGAAGGTATTCCCCCAGACACTATATATACCATAAAATTATGGCTGTAAAAAAATTCTAGAGTGGTAGAACCTACAGAAAGACTGAGCAAAACATTTTTTTTCTGTCCCATGGCAATTTGGAAGATCAGAAGGAAAGATCTATTCCTCCAGAACAGGGTTGGAAAGAGTCACAATACAGCCTGGGACAGAGTAACACTGTACTGGAGGATACTAGCTCCCATCTTCCAGGACAGCCAGTAGGGCACCTGGATCCCTGGGAGCACTGGGAAAACTTTGGTAACAGAGTGAGTATACAGCCAGGTCAGCTCAGACCTCATGTCAGCCCTGTCCCAGGAACCTGAAGAACTACCCAGCACCTGCTTCCAGAGCTCTTAGCCCATAGATGGTAAGGGGGTTGGGAGAGACTGCAGAGTCTCTCCCTGAGGCAGGATTCTGCTGTTTTGCCCTTATTTAGATCCAGATCATAGTCTGGGGACCCATTGCCATAGTAGAGCAGGGACCATCCTCACAGTTCCAGGGCAGAGGGTTGGCAGAGCATAGGCCAGGAGAGCAGTCAGAGCCCCTTATAAGACTTTGAAGGAATTGAGGTTGGGGGGAGTGGGTATCTGTAAAACCCTAAAAACTCTGGAGGAATGTTAAAATCAGGTCACAGGATGGGAAAATGAGCAAACAACAGAAGAAAAAGAATTTAACCATAGAAAATTATTTTGGCTCCATGGAGTATCAAAATATACACTCAAAAGATGACAAAATCAAGCTTCTGTATCCAAATCCTCCAAGAAAAATAGGAATTGGTCTCAGGTTATGGAAGAATTCAAAAGTCTTTGAAAAGCAAGTAAGGGAGGTAGAAGAAAGATTGGGAAGAGAAATGAGAGCAATATAGGAAAATCATGAAAACCAAGTTATCAATTTGGTGGAGATACCAAAAATACTAAAGAAAATAACATTAAAAACCAGTTTGGATCAAATTGAAAAAAAGCAGTCCAAAAGATCAATAAGGAGAAGAATACCTTTTAAAGCAAAATTGGTTAGATGGAAAAGGAGATACAAAAGCCCTCTGAAGAAAATAACTCTTTCAAATATATAATAGAACTAAAGGAAGCTGATAACTTTGTGAGAAAACAAGAAACAATAAAACAAAACCAAAAATAATTTAGATGAAAATGTGAAATATCTCATTGGAAAAACAACTGACCTGGAAAAGAGATCCAGAAAAATATTTTAAAAATTATGGACTACCTGATACTCATGACCAGGAAAAGAGCCCAGACTTCATTTTTCAAGAAATAATCCAGCAAAATTGCCCAGATATCCTAGAAGTAGAGGGTAAAATAGAAATTGAGGGAATCCACTGATCACATCCTGAAAAAAGATTCCAAAATAAAAACTTCCAGGAATATTAGAGTCAAGTTGCAGAATTCCCAAGTCAAAGAGAAAATATTACAAACAATCATAAAGAAAGAATTCAATTATCATGGTTTTGTGGTCAGTAAAGACACTATTTAGCAGCATCTACATTAAGGGCTCATAGGGCTTAGAATATGATATTCCAGAAGAATAAAATTACCACTAAGTATCAATTACCCAGCAAAGCTGAACATTGTCTTTCAGGGAAAAAGATGGACATTCAATGAAATATGGGACTTACAAACTTTCCATTTGAAATGACCAGAGCTGGGTTGAGCCAAGATGGTGGCAAGGGTACAGTACCTCTTAGGTGATCTCTCCAAAATATTTCAAAAACTTTAAAATTATGACTATAACCAAATTTTTCAGAGGCGTAACCCACTGAAAAATCCAATGAGGCAATTCTCCAGTCTAAGGTAACCTGGAAAATAGTGGGAAGGGTCTGTTCCACAGAGTTGAGGGGACAACAGTGCCAGAGCAAGGGACTTCAGCCTCCTGGGAACAGCCCCAGGGTGCCTGGAGTGCCAGCTCCAAGTAGCAGAAGCAGTTTCCTGACCTGCACCCCAGGGAGCACCAAGCATAAAATGGAAGATCAGCAGGGGGACCACTGTCAGTGCGAATGCGAAAGCCCAGGCCATCTTGGCTTCCTCCACATGGCTGTGAGTCTCAGCACAGCCCAGATCCTAGGAAATGGAAGCAGGCCCATGGAGCCACCCAGCAGGAGCTTCCTTGCAGCTGCTCCATGAGTTCTCAGCCCACAGAAGATAAGGGAGTGGAGGGAGACTGCCAAGATCTGTCCTCTGTCCCTGGGAGAGAACCCTGAAGATTTATTCATATTCATGCCCTAGTGTCAGTCTTCCCCACCCCCATAGAGCAGGACCTCCCCCCCCCCCCATAGCCCCAAGACAGACGGCTGTGAGTGTGGTTATTCAACAGATCAGGAGAGCAGTCAGAGTCTCACATACTGAGGTCCTTGCTGGGTGTCCCAATAATTCTCAATAGCTCAGGAAGCACCCCAAATCCAAGTACAGACTGAGGAAATGAGTAAACAGAAAAAAAGGAACCTGACCATAGACAATTACTTTGGTCCAAAGGAGGACCAAACCACATGATCACAAGATGAGAAAATCCAAGCTTCTACATCTAAAGACTCCAAGAAATATAGAAGTTTGTTTCAGTCTATGACAGAACTCAAAAAGGATTTTGAAAATCAAGTAAGAGAGATAGAAAAATTGGGAAAAGAAATTCTGGAGATGGAGTCAAAACATGAACACAGAGTCAGCAGCATAGAAAAGGGGATACAAATAAATGCTGAAGAAATTAACATGTTAAAAACCAACTTAGGTCAAATGGATAAAACAGTTCAAAAATTATTGAGGAGAAAAAAATGCTTTAAAAAGCAGAATTGGCCAAATGGAAAAGGAGATAGGAAAACTCTGAGGAAAACAAATCCTTCAGATGTAGAATGGAGCTAAAGGAAGTTGATGACTTTGCAAGAAATCAAGATACAACAATTCAACACCAAAAGAATGAAAAAAAAAAAAAAACTAGAAGAAAATGCAAAATATCTCATGGAATAAAACAACTAATCTGGAAAACAGATCCAAGAAAGATAATTTAAAAATTATTGGGCTACCTAAAAAGTCATGATGAGGAAAAGAGCCTTGACCTCATTTTAAAAGAATTTCTAGAGGAAAATTATCCTGATATCCTAGAAGCACAGGGTAAAATCAAAATTGAGAGAATTCATCAATCTCCCCCAGAAAGAGATAAAAAACCAGGAGTATTATACCCAAGTTCCAGAACTCCCAAGTCAAAAAGAAAATATTACAAGCAGTCAGAAGGACACAATTCAAATATCATGAAGCTGCAGTCAGGTTTGCACAGGATTTAGCAGCAACTACATTAAGGGTTCATAGGGCTTGGAATATAATATTCTGGAAGGAAAAAGAGCTTGGAATGCAGCTGAGAATCAACTACCCAACAAAACTGAACATCTTCTCCCAGGGAAAAGATGGACTTTCAATGAAACAGGGGAATTTCAAATGTTCCTTTTGAAATGACCAGTGTTAAATAAAAGTATGATCTTCAAGTACATAGAGAGGGTGAAGCATAGAGAGGGTGGATGAGAAGGGTAAATTATGAGTGGCTTAATGATAATGAACTGCATATATATTCCTGCATGGAAAGATGATACCGATAATACTCATATGAACCTTTTCATTTAATAGAGCAGATAGAAGGAGCTTTTATAGATGAGGAACAGGAGAGAATTGAATTTGAAGATATAATATATTTTAAAAATGGAATCAATGGGTGAAAGGAAATGAACTGGTAGAAAGATAAGGGAGAGGTAGAATAGGTTAAGATATTTCATATAAAAGATAATTCATATAGTTTTTGCAATGGTATGGAAGGGGGGAAGGTGAGGGGGAATGAGAGAACCTTCATTCTCATGGGAAATGACTCAGAGAAGAAATAGCATTATACAATTAATAGGATATGGACATCTAGAAGAAAAAGGAGAGAAGGGGGATAAGCGGGTGTCTAGGACCATGGGGCCTGGTGGTCATTGTGTCTCTGGGTTGGGATGTAGGCTTGGGGCCTCTGATGCAACACTCAGCTGACTCATAGCACATTTTTGAAGAGGACAGAGTGAAAGGAGAGAGAAAATATAATAGATGGTAGTGCAGAGGAATGGATGGAGGGAATTACAATCAGCAACAGTAACTGTGGAAAAATATGGAAGTAAATTCTATGATGGACTTATGATAAAGAATGTGATCCACTTGAGACAGAGATGGTGGTATGAGAATACAGACTGAAAAACATTTTTTTCCTCTTTCTTTTACTCTATTTCTCATGAGGTTTTATATTTTTGTGGTGAAGGGGGCATTGTTTTCTCTCAAACAAGAATATTTTAGTAATGTGTGAATAAATTAAAGAAAATTAAAAATGCAAAAGAAAGAAAAAAAATTGCCAGAGCTGAACAGAAAATTTGATCTTCAAGTAAAGGACCCAGGTGCAGCATAGAGAATATGGATTGGAAGGGCAAATTTAAAGGGAATTAATGATGTTGAACTATGCAGATTCTTAGGGGTTTTTTTTTAGGTTTTTGTAAGGCAAATGGGGTTAAGTAGCTTGCCCAAGGCCATACAGCTAGGTAATTATTAATTGTCTGAGACCAGATTTGAACTCAGGTACTCCTAAATCTAGGGCCGGTGTTTTATCCACTGCACCACCTAGCTGCCCCGAATTATGTGTATTCTTGCTTTGAATGATATGGACTTTCTCATTTTAGAGCAGTTAGAATAAGCATATATAGACAAAGCACAAGAAGGAGATGAATAGGAAGCTATAATATATTGTAAAGAGAAAAATTGAAAAATGAATGTACTGGGAGAAAGGGAAAGGCAAAGTACAATGTTTTAAGATAAAGGAAAGGGGATACAAGGGGAAAGGAGAGGGGGAATGAGTGAGCCTTCATTGTTATTGGAAGTGGCTCAGAGAGGAAATAAATACCCATTCAATAAGGTATAGAAATATATCTTACCCTAGAGGAAAGAGGAGAAGAAAACAATGGGAGAAAATGGACAGGTGTAGGTGATGAAAGAGAGGAAAGTTCATGGGAAAGGGTAGTCAAATACAACACTGTTTTGAGGAGGGGCAGAATGAAAGGAGAGAGAGAGAATAGAATAAATGGGAGTGGGGAGGAATAGAATGGAGGGAAAATACTGTTAACAATCACCACTGTGGGAAAAAAAATATTGAAGCAACTTCTCTATGAACTTAGGATAAAGAATATAACTCATTCTAGAGACAGAGTCAATGGTATCTGAACACAGAATTGTTTCCTCTCACTTTATTTTGGGGGCTTCTCTATCATTTTAGGGGGGAGGGGAATTATGTTTACTTTCATAGCAAGGTTCTTGTCATTATGTGAAAATAAATGCATAAACCATGAAAAAATTTTAATAACAATAATAGTATAATACAATCTAAATATAACAATAATTGAAAGAAGAAAAGGCCTGGAATTGCAAGGGATTAGGAAAGACTTCCTATAGAAGTTGGGACTAAAAGTAAGCAATAGAAATATATAATTGGAGAAAAAGACAAAGAACATTACATGGAAGCAGTTCTCCAAAGAAAATGCCTAGAGCTAAGAGACAGCATCATGTTTTTGTAAAAAACAGGTCAGTCTCATTGGGTCAGAGTACCTACTAGGGAATATGGTATAAGAATACTTGAAAGATGGGAGAGGGATGGGTTATGAAGGGATTGGATCACAGAATAATTTTTATTTGCTTCTGGAGGCATCAGGGAGCCACTGAAGTTTAATAAAAAAGTGACATGGCCAACCTTAAGTATTCTCAAATTTCCTACTTCTCCTCTTTCAGATTTTAGAGTTTCAGACAAAATAAAATTTAATAACAAATTTTTGAAATGGGTTCTTTATTCATTCCCCCTCTTTGTAGAGGAAAGGCAAAAGGAAGGTAGAATGGAAGAAACACTGGGGTCCATTTTCAGCAGTTGGGTTCTTTCCTGGAATGTGGAATGGAATTAGCCCTGTCAAAAATCAAAAGGATGCAAAGTGCTCCTCTCTTTTCTCTTACTTGCATCCCGAAAAGGAAGATTGGCTATCAGTCACAAAACAGCCTATCCAATTTGTAACATAAGTAATATGGTCAATCATATTGAACCTGGACTTGCTGATGGACCAGGAAATGGAGTCCATCTAGATAAGAAAGATATGGCCAAAGTGTGATCTGTCATTCCAGACATCAATTTCCAGCACAGCAGAAGACTAGAAAGAATAGGTAAGTGCCACAGATATGTCAAACCTATTAAGCCAAATCCAGGAAAGTTAGCCAAGATTGAAAATGTCAAGCAGATATAATAGGTTTCAAAAACAGTACCAGTCTGACCAGAGAGCAAAGAAGGAAGAGAGGTTAAATTGGTAGCTGTTGGAATGTAAAAAGGATACTGGATCTGAGTTTGACAGAAACCACTATGGAATTATTAATATGGGTCACCTAGGTCTAGTGCCAAAACTGTAGAAGAGTCAAGTTTACTAAAAAACAACTAAGTTATGCCAGCTAGGGGTTCAGACTATCATGAAATGAGGACTCATTTAACAGTTCTGAAAGGCATAAATATAGTGAGATATGAATAAATGAACTAAGTGTGAAACCAAGAGAAAATAATTCAGTTGACTTGGGGAAGGAAATCAGGCAAAATTGAACTGAAAACCTTTAGGGTTGAAATCACAAGAAGTGAAATGGGAATCATGATGGCAGTTTTCTGTAGAGGCGGGATGGCTAATGATAAAGTGGTGCAAATGAAAAGCTACTTTTGGAATGGCATATTGATATTACCTACATCAATTCAAAGGGCTGACAGGGTCATGACTTGGAAGGTTAGAATCCTACAAGCACATTGTAGTCTATAATTTCACCACCATGTAATCAATCAGACCAGAGCTTAAAATCTATCTATTAGTGGTATCTATTATTAATAATATTTTTGCTGTCAATTTAATATCTGTATTTTTATTTAGAGTTTTCCTTTAAAATTGTTTTAATGGCTTTCTGAAAAGTCTGGTATAGCATAAATTACTAAGAATGCATTTTATTCTAAGATAAACAACTGCATACATTGATATTTTCACCAAAATTAAATAGTGGATACTAAATTAAGAGCTTATTGATCATCTGGACAAGGAAATCTTAGTTTTTGTATATATCTTATGGACCTAATATTGTGGAACTTATTTACTTCTCAGAATATCTTTTCAATGAATAAAATAAAACAATATAATAAAAAAGCTATATAGAAATAGTTCTAAAAATTAAACACAGACAGAAATCCCTGATTCCCAACTTAAGAATACATGATTTAGATACTGCCTGAATCTCTGGCACTATTTTTTAACTTTATATTTTGAAATTGAATTGTTATCACCTCTATTAGCATGACTTTCTTAGACCACTGGCTAAGATTATACATAGTATGTTACTCAAAATTATTCAGGCTCATTTGCAAATAAAATGTATTCTTTTCCATAAAATTTCTCTACTGATTGACTACAAGTTTTTTTTTTTTTAAATGACATAGTTGGTGTAATCTTTTCCTGCTTACTAAGAATCTGATTGTTCTAATGAAAGAAGGCTGACAGGAACAAACTCATTGACAGAGACTAAAAGATAAGAATAGGGAAATATGAAAATGCTTATGCTTTATTACAAAGGAAGGCCAAAATTAAAAGCCCCTTTGCTCCTCCACTGTAGCTGCAGTAAAGTCCAGGTCATCAGTTCCTTGATTAATCCAAATTCCCTCAAAACTAATGCAGTCACTAATACTTTCCACAGTGAAATATTTTCTAATTATTTTCTATGGAAGATTGACAGGATTGTGGTAAATCTAAAAGTTTCTTGAGCAGATAAAATTCATGAAGAATAATATTTTTAGTCTCACTTGGTACTGAAAAGATGGCAAAATTATGTACTTTTTAAGGGCAAAGGATTTTGAAACTGCCCTCCCAATCAGTTTCATAAAAGAGCTATAACCCATCATTCAAACAGTATATGCAATTCACTGTCTTCCTATTTGAGAAGATATGAAGGGAGATATAATAGGATGTTCTCTTATGAAGGGAGAACAGATTCTGAACTTCTTTTTCAACACCTAAAATAATAGAATGATTGGATTGGAATGAACCATCCACAAGCTTTGACCTTGTTATCTTTGGTACACACAATAATTAGCCAGAATCTACCTACAAATGAAGTTTATTAATTGATCAACGAGTATTTATTAAGAATCTATTATGTGCATGCACAATGCAAAATGTTAAACATATATAGACAAAACAGACTTGCCTCAAGGAATTCACATTCTTACAGAGGAGGTAATTGGTGTTTATTTTTTTATTTAAAATTTGTATTTTAAATTTATGAATTAATACAAGTATTTACTTGAAATAATAGAATTAAAAAGGTTATTGCCCAAGAACAGCAAATCTATTCTGTGCAACTTGTTATTCCTTTTTTATATATAATGAAGTTCTCATATAATTTTTCCCCTCCTCCAGAGATGATTACCATTAGACACACATATTTAAAATCATTCTATATAGATTTCTATTTATCAGTTCTTTCTCTGGTTGCAGATAGCCTTTCCTAGGTTCTTTGTAGTTAAGATGGATATTATTTTTTATATATTTTTTAATAGAAGAAATGACTTAGTTGCTCAAAGTAGCCTTTTAAACAATATTGCTGGGATAGCTAGGTAGTGCAGTGGATAGAGCACCAGCCCTGGAGTCAGGAGTACCTGAGTTCAAATCCTGCCTCAGACACAATAATTACCTAGCTGTGTGGCCTTGAGCAAGCCAATTAACCCCATTTTCCTTGCAAAAAAACCCCTAAAAAATAAATATTGCTGTTGCTATATAAAATTTGTATTTTGTTTCTGTCCATCCATTTTACTTTTCATTATTTCCTGATAAGTATCCATGTTTTTTTCTACAAGCTCATCATTTCTTATATCACTGTAGGATCCCATAACTTACTCAGTCAATTCCCAAATGACACGATAACAATGAACTGACACCAATGAAGGGATGAGTTTGGTTATTGCAGTCTTCATTGGGACCTCACTCCTCTTGGTTATAAGGGACAAAGCTGATCAGAATAATTTGATTTTCCTATTGTACAAGAGCATGCCCTGAAGGACTGACCTTGGGTCCCACCTGCCTCAGGCTTCTATAGGGGCTGGGACATGTTTGCCCTGGTGCTATCTTCTTAGCTTCATCACCATGGTTCTGGATTGGCTGAACCACCCAAAAGAAGGCCGTGTGGTCAGAAATCTCTTCTCCTTCATCAAGGATTTTGACCATACAAACTAGATCTAAGCAAATTGTCACATGCTCAGAATCTTGTGCACAATCCATAAAAGGAATACTTGGGATGGAGAGTGTGTGTGAAGTAGGGTACTAGCAGCAGGGAAGAGAAAGATTTTATGTAAAGGTTAACATGGGCTGAAATCAGAGTTTCCTAGGCACCTTATTAAGGGATTATGGTATGCAAAAGGGGTTCTTTAGTGCAAATCCACTGAATGATAAATGAAATATCCTATGTGAGGGGGAACAGCAAAATGTTTGGGTCAGTCAGAGTGTGTTCAGGAGAGGAATGTGTAAAAAAAAAGTCTGGAAAAGGCACATTGGTGTAATATCATAAAGAATTTCAAATGACAAACCAAGGAATTGATCTTGGACCCTAGAGTTAATAATGAGGCCCTGAAGTTTATTTAGTACAGGATTACCTTATTAGACTTTCATTTGGGTAAATAACTTTGGAGGAAGTATGAAAGGATGAACTGGCATAGGAATACATCAATTAAGAGGTAATTCCAAGAGTTTACACTGGACATAACAAGGACCTGAACTATAGTGGTATTTGGGTGAATGGAGAAAAGGAGATAAGTACAAGAGACCATGGGAAGGAAAAAATAGTATGGTGTGAAAATTGGGGCAGCTAGGTAGTGCTTTGGCTAGAGCACCAGCCCTGGAGTCAAAAGAGATCTATCCTGAGACAGAAAAAAGCTGTGGTGACCCTGTTCAAGCAACTTAACCCTGATTGCTTTTAAAAACAAAACAAAAGAAAATTGATTAGATGTGTATAGTGAGAGAGAACAGTTGTCAAATAAAAATGGGGTTTTTTTTGTTTTGTTTTCCTTTGTGAAAAGTTGACTCATGAATGTTTATAAAAGATATACTATTTATCTTTCTATACTAAACATTTAAGAAAAAAGATAACTAGGAAAGGTAACTGCTTACTGAGACAATTCCTAAAGTAAATCTTAAAAGCGTCCCTCTCCTTTAAGGTTCTGAACTTCTTAGTCTCTGTTGTATCAGATCAGGCTTCCTTATTTTTAAAATACCTTTAGCTTTCTACATTTAAATAATCTTATTCATAAAGGTCAGATAGTAGTAGAAAGTGGGTCAGATATGATGTTAAGAAGATCCATGTTCAAAGCTTTCATCTCTAAAATGTATTAGTTCCATACTCATAGTTCCATAGTCATAAGCAAATTACTTAATCTTAATTCAAAAAGTAGCTTACCAAAGCTACCAAAGACCCTTACCAAAAAAAGTCTGCTTTAAGTGTTCTCTAAATTGAAATCACATGTGTGACTTAAAAAAGTGTGGACATGAGAAATCAGATTTATCATTTCTATATCTGTGGCTCATAGAGTCATGCCTTACCCTCAGTATCCAAGATGTTTGCTAAGGTGTTCTTGTTGTAATTTCTATCCCATTTCCCAACCTTTCTTCTTGGGGAGCCCTAGGTCATAATCCATAACTTTGGATGCCTGACTGTTATAGCCTCTAACAAAAAGCAAAGTGTGTGGTCATTTATCAACAATCTTTTTGCATTCAAAAGAGAATGAGGGTATGATAACCTAATAAATACATCCAAAGCATCATAATGAATCATTATTATAATCAAATAGTACTGAGTCAGTGACCACAAGTTTTGGGGTACTATTTTGGGTCAAAATTTTGGAGAGTCATAGAGCAGGAATAAGAACATTTGAAAAATGTGTAAACAAAATGAACAAAGTTATTCAATTTTAGACATACATATGTATATGTTCCCCTTGGGGAATTATATTTTTCAGAAATACAAATTATAACTTCTTCAGTGTGATGATGCTAACCTAACATTCAAATCTTAAAATTATCTTTCCACTCATCTGACAGTACTTAGAAGAAATGTCACAAAGGGTATTCCTCTCAGTTAGGTTTTCCCATTTAGATGATTCTCAGTCAATAAAAGTCACGCATGAAGGTTTCTTTTCATTGTAGTTGTAGGATGAGATGTAAAATGTACCATAAAAACTTCAGCAAGGTTTGTGACAACCTACCATGAGTTGGCTGAACTATCCCATCAAAATGTGTGCTAGGAAATAGAAGATAGGAAAATTACACGAACACTGTTTGTTTCCCTTTCTTACTATCCAAAGAGGAAAGGGGTTGGAGAGATTGGAAGCATACATTTCTGGGCTGATATTGAGAGGTTTTGCTATTAATGCACTTTTCCTTATCTTAATATTCAAAATTGTTCATTTTTGCCCTTAAAATGTAATAACATTTGATTAATTGGCTGATTATAGGAAAAACATTGCAAGGGAATGGAATATTGGGTCAGTAATTTGTATAGATATGAATTTAAATCTCATTTATATTCAATTCAATTCAAAAAGAATTTTTAAACTCCTAGTATATGCCAAACTCTGAGGATGCAAAGTAAATAATGTACTGTCCCTGTTCTTGGGGAATTGGTGCTCACATTTTATTAGGGAGAAATAGCATTCAATCAGGAAGGCAAATTTAAAAAATAAGGATAGGACAAGATAAGGACAAAATAACTTCTGAGGGCTCATAGGGAGGAAAATCAGGAAAAGTTTCATGTAGAAGGTGGTGCTGAAGAAAAGATTGGAAGAAATTAGATATTTTATGAAGTAAAGGTGATGAGAGGTCATTTTAGAGATGGAGGACATTCTGGACAATAGCAGGAAGATGGAATATTGAATCTTAGAACAAGATGACACTTTTACTGGGATGTAGTATTCATGAAGGTGATTAAAAGGTGATTAATATAGAAACAGGCTAGAGTCAGACTGTGAAAGGCTTTAAAAATCAGAGGAGTTTGTATTTATTCTTTACAAAAGAGAGATCTAGATGGTCTTTTTAAGTACGGGAATATTATGGTCAGATATGTGCTTTTGGAGCATTAATTTGGTAAGTGTAATTAAATTTATCCTTGGGTATGAATTGAAAAAGAGAGCTATCAGAGATATGGATATCAATTAGGATGAAGTAGTAAAGATAAAAAATGAAGAGGATATGTAAATTTAGCATGGTTGTAGTGTGAATGGAGAGGAGAGGGAGGAACAAGAGAAGAGTGGACCTAAAATTGGCAAGACTTGACAACTAATTAAATTTAAGGGATAAAAGGGAGGATAGAATCGAGGATGCCCCTAACATTCTAAATGTAGAAGGCCACAAAGATATTTTGACAAGAAAGTGCAGATCTAGGAAGAACTAAGGTAGCTGCCCCTTTTCATTTCTTTATTAATCTGAACAAATTCATTAGCCTCATTATTTCTTCTAGATTTAAGAGTACAGTAGCAAGACAAAAGTCAAGATGATTGGATGTAGCCTAGAGTGCAGTGGATGACCTTGATATCTTCAGTGTCTGATCAAGGTTTAAGGACCTACTTTAGCTGCCCTCGTGGCTATTGGAAAAATTTCTTTCATCTTCCCATTCCTCCAGAGTTAGTATTGGGGAGAGTCTTTATATACTTGGGGGAGACATTCTTCTCACTGGTCTTTTGATTAACCTCAATTTGGTTTAGTGTATCTGCTGAAATGATTTTTACTAGAGTGTGCTCATTATAAATATTAGAGTTTCTTAGATCAAAGGACTTGGCAAGTCCTCACACTGGAGTTGCTAGTCCACCCTGAATACCACAAATGTAACTAAAGACAGATTATTCTAAATTCCTAGTGTTGGCAATAATTAAAAATTAATTTACTTTAATTGTCAAATAGAACCATCTAATCATTTAAAATCAGTGGTTTCCTGAGTTCATTATGATTAGTTCTGCCTGTCAGAGAAAAAATAATGCATCAGAGTTTACAAATAAGTTATGTCCTGTCAATTATAAGGTAATAAATATTGCTTATTTTAATAGTATTTTATGCTTTATCTAGCACCTCCAAAAGTAATTTTCCACAGTATTCATATCAAATATATATATAGGTGGAAGACATATATACATACACACACACACACACACACACACACACACACACACACACACACACACACATATATATGTCAAAGGATTGTGGACTATAGTTACAGTTCTTTGAGTCTCTCATCCTGTTCTTCTGAATAATTTTTTCCATTTTCCTTTTTCCTTTTCTCATTTCAATTTTTGCAATGAGGTCACTGATTATGAAACTGTAGGTTGCAGTTGTATTCCATTAGAGAATCTCATCAAATTGTTCATGCTGAAATCTCCCAGAATTCCATTTATTTACACATTTATTTACACATTTATCTATTTATTTCTTTATTTCTTTTTTATTTGTTTATTTACTTATCTATTTATTTATTTGTTTATTTATATATTTATTTATCTATCCATTTATCTATCTATTCATTCATTCACTCATTCATTTATTCATTTATTTACTTATTCAATCATTTATTGATTTATAGGATTTATATGTCATTCAAACAGTTTTTTTTTATATGTTGAAGTTGCTATAGAGCAACATCTTTACATCTGTGAAAGTCTATCAATCAATCAGGGAAGCATTTATTATGTGATTGCCATTTGCTAATTACTGCAAGGAAAAATACATAATAAACAAAAAATGATACTGACCTCAATAAGTTTATATTCAAATGGAAGAGATAACATATACATTAAAAATAATACAAGAGGGGCACCTAGGTGGCTTAGTGGATAGAGCACTGGCCCTGGAGTCAGGAATACCTGAGTTCAAATCCAGTCTCAGACACTTAATAATTACTTAGCTGTGTGGCCTTGGGTAAGCCACTTAACCCCATTGCCTTGAAAAATCTAAAATAAATAATAATACAAGAGTCATTCTGAGTAGGTGGAAAGAAAACAGGAATGAAGCCATTAGGTGGAGGGGACATAAGGAAAGGCTTTGTACAAAAGGTGACATTGAACTGAATGGTCAGAGATTCCGGTCAAAGGATAGAAGAGCATTCTAGACAAGGATGTAGAATAGAGAGTTCCACGTTAGCAATATATACATATATACACACATACATGTATACATATATGTATATATTTGTATATATGGAACTATGATTAGTTTCACTATATTAATGTTTACCCATGAGGAACTATTAGCTAATTCATTAATATAGACTTTACCTCTAGTTTTTGGTGGTTGTCTAGTTGTTTTCCACCCCAACTGGGGTCGTCATGGCAAAGAAACTAGAGTAGTTTGTCATTTCCTTCTTCAGCTCATTTTACAGATAAGGAAACAGGCAAATATGATCCACTCTTTGTGAACCCATCTTGTTTTGTTTTGACAAAGATACTAGAATTGTTTGCCATTTCCTTTGCCAGCTCATTTTACAAATGAAGAAGGTAAGGTAAACATGGTTAAGTGACTTGCTCAGGGGCTCACAACAAGTAAGTGTCTAAAGCTGGATTGAAACCCTATCTTGCACTTCTATACATTGTGCTACCTGGTTTCCCCATCAATCAGAATATCTAGCTCTTATCTCTCTCCTAAACTTCAGTCTTACATTAGAAAATGCCATTTGGATATCTAACTCTAATAGTTTCATCTGCATGAAATTTTCAGAGGCAGAATGGACTCATGATCTAATCTCACCACTGACAAATAATTTTGTTTGACACTAGACAAATCATTTAACCACTTCAAATAGTAAGGAATTCTCTAAGGGCAAAAATGTCTTTAAAAAGGTACAAACTAACAAGGACAGAAAATTTCCTTATCTGAGAGCTCTCCATATCAATTCAATTCAATTAAATTATAGGTCTAATTTCTCTCAATAGTAACAAAAATAATTATTATTTTGCTAATATAGTCATAAAATGTGAATATGAATGACCATATATATATATATATATATATATATATATATATATACCTATATATATACCTACATACATACATATTTTTCCATCTTTGTCAGTTTTTTAAAGGAAATCTGATTATTATTTCCAAAAGTTCTTCTTAAAAATAAAAGTAATAAAGTTAAAGAATTTATTTTTATGAAAATATAAGTTGACCTTTTATATTTTATAAAAATATTAATGAAGAGGAAATTAAATACCTAAATAAACCTGTATCAGGAAAAGAAATTCAATGAGCTATCACTGAACTCCCTGAGAAAAAATCTCCAGGGCCAGATGGATTCACAAGTGAATTTTAACAACCATTTAAGGAACAATTTTCCCAATTGAATATAAATTCTTTGGAAAAATAGGTGAAGATGGAACTCTACCTAACTCCTTCTATGACACCATTATGGTGCTGATAACTAAACCAGGAAGAATCAAAAAAGAGAAAGAAAATTATAAACCAATTTCCCTAAAGAATATGGTTGCAAAAATCTTAAATAAAATCTCAGCGAAGCAATTACAGAAAGTTATCACTGGAATAATACATTATGATCAAGCAGGATTTATTCCAGGAATGCAGGGTTAGTTCAGTATTAGGAAAACTGCTAGAATAATTGACTATATCAATAACAAATCTAACAAATCATATGATTATCTCAATAAATGATGAAAAAGCCTTTGACAAAATACAACACTGATTCCTACTAAAAATACTGGAGAGCATAGGAATAAATGGATTCTTCCTTAGAATGATTAGCAGTGTCTATTTGAAATCATCAACAAGCATTATATGCAATGGGTTAAGCTACAGGCATTCCCAAAAAGATCAGGGGTGAAATAAGGATGCCTATTATCACCACTACTATTCAATATTGTATTAGAAATGTTAACTTCAGCAATAAGAGAAGAAAAAGAAATTGAAGGAATTAGAATTGGGAAGGGAGAAACAAAACTTTCACTCTTTGCAGATGACATGATGGTAAACCTAGAGAATCCTAAAAAATCATCTAAAAAACTACTAGAAACAATTAGCAAATTTAGTAAAGTTGTAGGACATAAAAATAAACCATCATAAATCTTCAGCATTTCTATATATTAATAGCAAGATACAGCATCAAGAGCTAGAATGTGAAATTCCATTTAAAGTAACTTCAGACAATATAAAATATTTGGGAGCCTCCTTCCAGGGCACATAGAAACTCTATGAAAACAATTATAAAAAACTTCACACAATTGCAAAGGCAATTTACAGATCAGGAAAAAAAAAAAGCGATCCATAGTTATTGCTCTAAAATGCTCTAAATCATTGCTGATTAAAGAAATGCAAATTAAAGCAGGTGTGAGGTACCATCTCATACCTATCAGATTGGCCCATATGACCAGATAGGACAATGATAAATGCTGGAAGGGATGTGGGAAATCTGAGACAGTAATGCATTGTTAGTGGAGCTGTGAACTCCTCCAACCTTTCTGGAGAGTAATCTGTTATTATGCCCAAAAGGCAATAAAAATGTGCATACCCTTTGATCCTGAAATACCTCTACTGGGTCTATACCCTGAAGAGATCATGCAAAATGGTAAAATCATGGCTTGTACAAAAATTTTCATATTAGCCCTCTTTGTGTTAGCAAAGAATTGGAAATCACGTGTATGTCCATCAATTGGGGAATGGTTGAACAAACTGTGGTATATGCAGTTTATGGAACACTATTGTCCTATAAGAAAACAAGAGGGATGGGAATTCAGAGATGCTTGAAGACTTGCATGAACTGATGATGAATGAGATGAGCAGAACTAGAAGAACACTGTACAACCTAACAGCAATATGGGGGTAATGATCAATCTTCTTGGACTTGCTTATTCCATCAACACAATAATCAGGAACAATTTTAGAGCATCTGCAATGGAGAATACCATTTGTACTCAGGAAAAGAATTGTGGAGTTTAAACAAAGACCAAAGTCTATTTACCTTTATTTTTTATTAAAAAGGTGTCTTAAGTACTACATAACTTTGCTATCTCTAATATTTCATTTTCTCCTTAAGGATATGATTTCTCTCCCAACACATTCAATTTCAATGAATGTTTAGCATGGAAACCATGTAAGGATTGCCAGATTACCTTCTGTGGGGGGATGGGGAAGGGAAGGGAGGGTGGAGGAAAGATTGTAAATTTCAAAACCTTACAGAAAAATGAGAAATAGAAACTATTATTGTATATAATTGGCAAGCAAATAAAATATTAATTTTAAAAAAAGGAAAAAAAGAATTAACTTATTTTCCTGTTAGCTTTCTTTATTAATTTAAAGTATATTTAAGTATAATTTGAAATTACTTTTAATCTACTGTAATTTCATTTTGAGTTTGATGCTGTTAATTTCTACTCTTTCCCCACCAAAGTTGACCAAACAAAAGCAAAACAGTTATTTGATGGTCATATATAATTATTACCCTGTTTGAGAAAATAATTAAATGATATTGCTGCCTCTATTTAATTATACTGTCCCTTTCTGTTTATTAAGATTAAGTTACTTTCATTTCATTTATTTGTTTGTTTTAGTAGTATACTTAATGAGTCTGTAATTACTTCCTTCCAGTCATTTTAGATTCTGTTCTATAGATTTTTGCTTATCATTTTACACATAATCCTGATCTACACTTCACTCTCTTTTCCTCTTCCTTACCCCTCATACCACAGAAAAACAATAAGAAAATGGCTACAATTAATTTCTAGCTTCTTAAGATTATAGACTCTATTAAATTAACAAGAATTAGATCCGCACTTCTAAACCATCTTTGTTGCCTAATAATACAATAATAATTTTATTTTTTCAGATGTGTTTGACTTTTGTGACACCATTTGGAATTTTCTTGGCAGAGATACTGGAACAATTTCCCATTTCATTTTATAGTTGAGGAAATTGAGATACACAGGCTGAAGTGACCTGCCCACACAGTAAGTGACTGCAGTCAAATTTGAGTTCAGGAAGATGAGTCTTCCTGACTTCAGAATCTACACGCCATCCACTATACCATTTAGCTTACCCTGGAGATTGTGAGAGAACTGGGCCTGGAATCAGGAAGACATGAGTTCAAATCTAGCCTCAGATACTTAATAGTTATGTGCCATGGGCAAATTATATAATCATGTTTGCCTCAGTTTACTCATCTGGGAAATGAACTGGAGAAGGAAACAGCAAAGCACACCAGTATCTTGGTATTATATCAGTCATATAATATACATATATATATATATATATATATTTATATAATATTCTAAAGTGATGTCTGATAGGCATAGGGCAAAATTCTGGGGTTTGGAGGGGGATTACTAACTCTCTGTTAGGAAAAAATACAGGAAGATCTGGATTTGTGTCAGTTTGTATCTCATATTGATTAGGTGCCACACCTATTTTGATTTAATATTTATATTAATTCTACCTTTTTCTCTTGCCTTTTTAAATTTAAACTTAAATTTTAAATTTTAAATGAGCATAGATACAACTCCTGGATATACAACTTTTTCTTTCTTTTCTCTAGAAGTGAAAATAATTTTCAAAATTGATTCAAAGGGGGTGGCTAGATGATGCAGTGGATAGAGTACCACCCTGGAGTCAGGAGGACCTGAGTTCAAATGTGACCCAGACACTTAGTAATTACCTCTATCTGTTTCCTCTGAGAATGAAGGCTTCCTCATTCCCCCTTGCCTTCCCACCTTCCATACCATTGCAAAAATTACATGAAATATCTTTGTTTGGGTTTTTTTTTTTCTTATTTTTAGTTTTTTGCAAGGCAATGGGGGTTAAGTGACTTGCCCAAGGCCACACAGCTAGGTAATTTTTAAGTGTCTGAGGTACTCCTGACTCCAGGGCCAGTACTCTATCTACTGCACCACCTAGCCACCCCATGAAATATCTTTTATATGAAATATCTTAGCCTATTCTATCTCTCCTTTCTCTTAGTCTCAGTTCATTTCCCTTTCACCCATTCAAATTCAGCTCTCTCCCGTGCCTCATCTGTAAAAGCTCCTTCTACTTACTCTATTAAATGAGAAGGTTCACATGAGTATTAAACATATTATCTTTCTATGTAGGAATACATGCAGTTCATCATCATTAAGTCCCTCATAATTTACCCTTTTCATCCACTCTCTATGATTCACCTGAGTCCGGTACTTGAAGGCCATATTTTCTGTTTAACTCTGGTCATTTAAACAGGAACATTTGAAATTACTCTGCTTTATTGAAAGTTCATCTTTTCCCCTAGAAGAGAATGTTCAGTTTTGCTGAGTAGTTGAGTCTAAGTTGCATTGCAAGTTCTTTTGACTTCCAGAATATTATATTCCAAACCCAACGAGTCCTTAATGTAGTTGTTGCTAAGTCCTGCGTGATCCTGACTGCAGCTCCATGATGTTTGAATTGTGGCCTTCTAACTGCTTGTAATATTTTCTCTTTGACTTGGGACTTCTGGAACTTCACTATAATACCCCTGGGGGTTATTTTTGGGGTCTCTTTCTGGGGGAGATCAGTGAATTTTCTCAATTTCTATTTTATCCTCTGCTTGTAGGATTTAAGGGCAATTTTCATGTAGAAATTTTTTAATTACCTAGCTGTGTGGCCTTGGGCAAGTCACTTAATCCCATTGCCTTGCAAAAAACTAAAAGAAGAAAACAAAAAAAACCCAAAACAAAGATATTTCATGTAATTTTTGCAATGGTATGGAAGGTGGGAAGGCAAGGGGGAATGAGGAAGCCTTCATTCTCAGAGGAAACAGCATAGGTACTCAATAGAGTATAGATATCTAGAAGAAAAGGACAGAAGAGGGACGGGGGGAGGGAAGGGGGGATGTAGGTGAAAGAAGAGAGATAGATCAAAGGAAAGGATAGTCAGATATATTTTTTTTTTACTTTTTGCAAGGTATTGGGATTGGGTGGTCTGTGACCTCTTGACCCCAGGGCCAGTTCCCTGTCCACTGCATCACTTGGTTTTGAAAAGGGACACAGTGAAAGGAGAGAGAAAAGATAATAGATGGTACTGGGGAGCAATGGATGGAGGGAATTACAATCAGCAACAACTGTGGAAAAATATGGAAGCAACTACTATGATGGACTTATGATAAAGAAAGTGATCCACCAGAGACAGAGCTAATGGTATCAGAACACAGACTGAAACACACTTCTTTCTGTTTCTTTTATTTTATTTCTCATGAGATTTTATATCTTTTGGGGGAATGGTATTATGATTACTCTTAAACAAGAATATTTTTTTGATGTGTAAATAAGTTAAAGAAAAATTTAAAAATGGATAAAAAAAGATTAGTATAAAGCAAACTTTTCACCACATATGCACATTATTATTTTTATTATTTTTGATTAGTTAGCAATAAAGAAAGAATACAATGAAAAGGAAAACACATGTTATTATTTTATGGTTTCAAATGAATAATGTAGTGAAATGAAAAATTATACAAAGTAGGACCTTTGGATTCACCTACCTACCTACTTATTGAAGGTTTTTTTAAGAGGGCATAGTCCATAAATCTTAATTTGCTATATAACTGTGAGTTGCTAATGCTATCATAGTTATTAGGTTTAGTGAATATGTCTATTGTATTTCCCTAGACAATCATTCTTTCTTTCATTCTACAAATATTTATTAAACACCCACTGAGCAAGGTACTACACTAGGTAATTTGTTATGCTTCTACTATCTCTGTCTTCCGATATTTTATTTTCTGTAAACACATTTATTTGATTTGGAAATTAGAACATTCCTGAATTTCCCTATTATTCATCTGAGTCATTTGAGTCTATTTTTGAAAACTACACACTTATTCTCCTGATTTGCATGAATCTCCTTAGTCAACTAATACTTAATTATTTGGAGGGGCAAATTTCATGACAATGTAATGCCCTTATTAGCTTCTGGATATCTAGTCTCCTTTCCTTGGGTGAGTAGCAACCCCTCCTCCTTGTTCTTGTTTCTTATTCAGACCCCATTGAGGAAAACACTCTCCTGCTATACACAGACAGAACAGGATTGTGTTTGATGTATTCTTCACTCTCCTTTTCTTGTTAAACATGTGAAAGAGTGTTTCCGTTTGATTACCATTTAATTCATGAATTTGATTATATTTGTCTTTATTTTAGGAATATTAATTTTGTCAATTCATCTAAAAAGGGTTATTTCACTGTTTCATCTTGTTAGATTTGTTTCATTTGGAATTTTTTTTTTCTATTTGGAAGATAGATGAGTCTATCTTTATTCTAAAACACTAGTTCTATGACTTAGCCTCCAGAGAACATGAAAGGTTTAATTTTTTTTAAACCTCAAACAGACTATTCTTATGGTCGATACCAAGAGGTTTAGAGGAACTTTTGGATATTAATCAATTCAGTTCAACAAAAGCTTATTGAGTACCTAAGTGCTGGGAGGATTATGAAAGGAATGGAAGTCAGACTTTACCTCAAAGACAGTTACTTCTCTCTCCCTGGGAAAACCAAGCAGGAATATTATGAAACAATTAGAGAATAATCTAAGATAGTATATTAAAATGCAAGTGCCATTGTAGAGAGCACCTAGAGAAAGGACAGTCAGTATTCAAATAGAGATAATATCACAGTATACACATCTCAACTATCTTGAACTTGCATCCCACTGCAAAATGTAACGACCTTTCCAAATCTGGAAGAAGATGCAATTCAACTTCTTGAGTGAAGAAAATTAAGTAACTCTGTCAACTAGAGTAAGGCTTGTTTTAAGGTTAGTTGACAAGTACAAATTATAAAATATCTAGTATAAATTCAGCCTTAAATTTGATAAATAGGGTCACTACTGCTGTGGTTATTCTAATACTTGCTTATTTCTTTTTTATTGTTGTTATTCATTCTTCATTCTTTTTTTCCTTTTAAAGATTTTATTTATTTTGAGTTTTACAACTTTTCCCCTAATCTTGCTTCCCTCCTCTCATCCCCCACAGAAGGCAATTTGCCACTCTTTACATTGTTTCCATGGTGTACAATGATCCAAACTGAATGTGATGAGAGAGAAATAATATCCTTAAGGAAGAAAAATAAAGTATAAGAGATAGCAAATTTAAATAATAAGATAACAGGTTTTGTTTTGTTTTTTATAAATTAAAGGTACTAGTCCTTGTAGTCCTTGGTCTTTGTTCAAACTCCACAATTCTTTCTCTGAATACAGATGATATTTCCCATTGCAGATAGCCCCAAATTGTCCTGGATTGTTGCATTGATGGAATGAGCAAGTACATCAAGGCTGATCAATCACCCTCATGTTGCTGTTAGGGTGTACAGTATTTTTCTGGTTCTGATCATCTCCATCTCGCTCAGCATCAGTTCATGCAAATCCCTCCAGGCTTCCCTGAATTCCCGTCCCTCTTGGTTTCTTATAGAACAATAGTGTTCCATGACATACAAATACCACAGTTTGTTAAGCCATGCCCCAATTGAAGGACATTTATTTGATTTGCAATTCTTTGCCACCACAAACAGGACTGCTATGAATATTTTTGTACAAGTGATGTTTTTACCCTTTTTCATCATATCATCAGGGTATAGACCCAGTAGTGGTATTGCTGGATCAAAGGGAATACACATTTTTTGTTGCCCTTTGGGCTTAATTACAAATAGCTCTCCAGAAAGTTTGGATGAGTTCACAGCTCCACCAACAATGTATTAGTGCCCCTGATTTTCCACATCCCTTTCAACACTGATCATTATCCTTTCTGATCATATTGGCCATTCTAAGAGGTGTGAGATGGCACCTCAGAGATGCTTTAATTTGCATTTCTCTAATAAGTGATTATTTGGAGCAGATTTTCATATGACTATGGACTGCTTTGATTTCCTCATCTGTAAATTGCTTTTGCATATCCTTTGACCATTTGTCGATTGGGGAATGACTTGTTTTTTTTAAAATTTGTCTCAGTTCTCTGTATATTTTAGAAATGAGTCCTTTGTCAGAAATACTAGTTGTAAAGATAATTTCCCAGTTTACTACATTTCTTTTGATCTTGGTTACAGTGATTTTGTCTGTGCAAAAATCTTTTTAATTTAATGTAATTAAAATCATCTAGTTTGTTTTTAGTGATGTTCTCTTCCTCTTCCTTGGTCATAAACTGCTTCCCTTCCCATAGAACTGACAGGTAAACTACTCCTTGATCTTCTGCTTTGTTTATAATATAGTTTTTTATGTCTAAATCCTATTTCCATTTGGATCTTATCTTGGTATTGGGTGTAAGGTATTGGTCTAATCTAAGTTTCTTCCATACTAACTTCCAATTTCCCCAGCAGTTTTTATCAAAGAGCAAGTTTTTATCCCAAAAGCTGGACTATTTGGGTTTATCAAACAGCAGATTACTATAATCATTTCCTGCTATTTCACCTAGTCTATTCCACTGGTTCACCACTTTATTTTTTAGCCAATACCAGACAGTTTTGATGACTGATGCTTTATAACATAATTTTAAATCTGGTAGGGCTAAGCCACCTTCTTTTGCCCTTTTTTTCATTGAATCCCTGGAAATTCTTGACTTTTTATTTCTCCATATGAATTTACTTACAACTTTTTCTAACTCATTAAAATAATTTTTTGGAATTTTCATTGGCAGGGCACTAAACAGGTAGTGTACTCTTGGTATAATTGTCATTTTTATTATATTATCTTGACCTATCCATGAGCAGTTGATGTTTGTCCAGTTACTTAAATCTGATTTTATTTGTGTGAAAAGTGTTTTGTAATTGTTTTCAAAAGCTTTCCTAGTCTGCCTTGGCAAATAGACTCACAGATATTTTAAATTGTCTGTGGTTACTTTGAATGCAATTTCTCTTTATATCTTTTCCTGTTGTATCTTGCTAGTCATGTATAGAAAAGTTGAGGACTTACGAGGGTTTATTTTATATCCCGCGACCTTGATAAAGCTGCTAATTGTTTCCAGTAGTTTTTTAGATGACTTTTTGGGATTCTCTAGGTTTGCCATCATGTCATCTTCAAAGAGTGAGCTGCACAAATTATAAAGTATCTAGTATAAATTCAGCCTTAAGTTTTAAAAATAGGGTTGCTATTGCTGTGGTTATTCTAATACTTTCTTATTTCTTTACTTTCCTTTGTTTTTTAATGATACTGCCCATATCCAAATAGGACTCTACTAAGTATCCAAGACCTACTGGAAATTAGTTGGTCAAGTGATGCCTAAATTCAACATGCTAATATTGAAAATATAGAGGGTATTGGCTCAGAGCACCAGCCATGGAGTCATGTTCAAATCTGGCCTCAGTCACTTTATAATTACCTAGCTGTATGATCTCGGGCAAGTCACTTGCAAAAAAAAAAATAAAAACAAAAACAAAACAAAACAAAAACAACCAAAAAAAGACAATATAGAAACTTCCCTTTGGATTCAAAGCTCATCATCCAATCATTAAACCATTTTCCAGTAGTATTAGTTATATAGGATGTCATGGCACTATAATGCAAATAATCATAAGTTTAATATTTTAAAGGATGATTTAAAAAGTTCAAGAAAAATTCTTCTCATGGCTGCTGCCACATAAAATTATTATGGAAAGTAACTATCCAAAGTAAAATAGTAACGAATTTCAAGTTTGTCTTGACTTCTTCCCATTCTTTTTAAGTACCATTCTTCTCTTCTTCATACTGCCCTTTTTATTACTTCTATTCTCCCCAACTTTCTCTCATCAAACTCAGGTCTTTCATGTTATATCAAATATAATAAGAAAAAAATTAACTCAATTGTAATTTGAGGGAAGAAAGAAATATCAGAGATCATACAACCCCCTCCTTTTTACACGGGGGAAATTTGCCCTAGTCCAGACCTTGCAACTCCAAATTCAACATAAATGTAGTTCAGAGAATGAATGAAAGGAAGAAAGAACAAAAATAGTTGGGTATTAAGGGAGGGTGAAGTTTGTAAGCTACTTGAAGACAAGAATCAATGGTAAATCATTTTGTAACATTGACAGAATTTAGAGTAAATTCCTTGCATATAAAGAAAGTTGAATAAATATTTCTTATTCAATGAGAGCAAGAAAAATCAGGGGAGGGAGCCTGGGCCATCTCCTTCAGGGATTTCTTCCAGAGTCATTGTTCCAAGACTTTTTTCCAGTATTTCCAAACAAAGATCCAGCCATATAGTTACTTAAACAGACACATTTCTATCCTTTTGATAGTGACACTTGTAGTCATTCTCCAGTCATCAACTCAAATCTTTGAGTGCAGTTAAAAGAATGCTGACTTCAAGGCAGAGAAAACTAAGGTTCAAATCTAGCTTTTCCTAATTACTTTGCTTGATAAACTAGATTTGATTCTCTGACAAAAAAAAAAAAAAAAACAAAGCCAGACACACCTTGGTTTCTATCATCTCCAATAAAGCATGTCCATCTTGGGGCCTCACACTGCATGATTAGTCAATGAGATATATGAATTCAAAGCAAATATCTTAACAGGCAAAAAGGGATGAATTTCTCATCTCCCCTAGGTAACACTGGCATTGCAATTGTGTGCTTTAGCACCACCATTCCAAAGAATAAATATCATGTATACTTTAGACAATTGAAAAGTCAGATAGGAGTTATTTAGTGGCTAGATTAGAATAATGGGAAAAGTTGGGGCCTCTCCAAAATCATTCAAATTGTACTCTCTAGTTAATTAACTACTTCCTCTAAGTAAAAGTTAGGCTCTCACCATGAGAAAGTTTTAATAGTAACTATTTGGTGTCATGCAATGGGGAGAACAGAACCACTATATCTGAAGTCAGAGAACCTGAGTTTAAATCGTGCCCTTGATGCTTGCCTTGCTACCTTGTATATATCACCTTGGAAAAATTGTTTAAACCTCTCGAGCTTCAATTTCTTTATTTGCAAAATGAAGAAGGGGCTAGATGGTTTCTTATTTCTCTTCCTGCTGTAGATCTAGGATCCTTTGAGTTATAATGACATTATTAAAAATCAAGTCCAAGATCACAGAGAATTTGTGAGAATAGTTTTAATAACAATTTAAAAAAGCACTCTTCAAATGTCAAGAGGTACATCAATTCTAATGAAATAACAACAATTTATATAGTCTTGCAAAATATATTTTCATATATCTCCCTGAGCACTTTGGGGACTGGCGTGGAGAGAGGATGGCTGAATTAGAATGTCTGAGAAGCATGTTTCAGCTCTCCGAATTTTCTGACTTTAACTTAAGTACAGGGTTTAATAGCATAAAGCATCAGTCAAAATCCCAGGATAGTGACCTGATTAATCCTTTTACAAAAACTATGATTCCATGGAATTAGTACTATTTCTCCTAAATAACTGGATTCAAGCATATGCTCTGTTTCTTACTAGCTATGAAATCCTTGAACCACTTGTTTCACCTTTCTCAGCCTAAATAATTTCATCTGTAAAATGGGTATAATTATGACTTCAATACCTTATGTAATTTTGTAACAAAAAGAATTTGTCCTTGGACTCAGAAAATATACACAGATTGTGTGCCATCTTCTATTTCAAGTTGTCACAGTTTATCAAATTTAAAATTTTCTTAGATTTATGACAGAGACCACTAGCAGGCATACAAAGTGAATATAGGATATACCCTCCCATTAAAAAGATTCATGGAAGTACTGGTGGTAAGTACTTAATCAGTTGTGATGACATAGAAATCAGATTAGCTAATACATAATCAGTGATGAATAAGTTCACTTACAGACAATATCCCCCCAAAATCAAAGGCATTTTTAATTTTGCTTCATATTTCTGGTCATACATGATGTTGAATATTTCACAGATTGACAAGCAAGGGATCAAGGACCAAACCACCTGTTCATTATCTATACACTGGCATTGTGAGCCCAAGGCATTTACTTTTCAGAAATGTGTAACTAAAACTGAAAGGAATAGTCCAAGCTAGAATAAGGTAACAATGGCTATCAGCAATCTCCAACAAGAAATTTCATTTTTTTGCTTTCTCTTTTGTAATTCTCTTGTCAGTTCTAATCATTTGTTTATTAGAACCAAGACTTTTTGTCTTCACACTATTATTAATTCCTAGAAATGAATTACCATTGAATTAGTCTCTTAATAGACTCCCTGTTTTCCATATATCTAATCTTTCTTCCACAAAATTGCTAGCAAAAACCTTCATAAATTATAGTCCTGATCATGTCATTGTCCTATTCAAAATTTTATCTGACATCTTATTACCCCTAGGATAAAATATAAACACCTCTTCATGTTGACATTAAAATTCTTATTAACAGTATGGTTCTAGCATAGTTTTCTGAGCCTCATTTCACTTTCCTACCTTTTACAAATTCTGTATTTCAGCAAAATCTACCAACATTTTTTTCCTCATCTTGGCATTACATCCCCTACTTTATGTCTAAGCACACACTGCTCCACAATGTCTGGTATGGGTGCCTTCATTATCTTTCCATCATAGAATGCTCTAAAGATCAACTCAAGTGCCATCTTAAAGAGGGAAGTCATTCATAACTTCTCTAGTTGTTAATAATATCTCTTTCCTCACGTTTTATTATATTCATTTGTCAAGTTCCCTGAGGTAAGAGATATTCTACTTTTTATTTCATGCTTGTATATTCAATTTCACACACTTAGGTAGCATAGGTAAATAAATGAGAGAGGTTGTGGATATTCTAAGAACTGATACATTAATGAAGGCTTGGATTGTTATTTAAAGATTATTTTCTTTTTTCCAAGTAAAGCCTTTCCCTATGCTATTCTCTTGCTGTCCTGATTCATTATAATTCAAGAAGATGGTTATTCTCTATTTAAACAACTTTCAATAAGAATGGGATTCCAATATTAGATGCCCTTCACCCTATCCTCATTTCCACTGTAACAGTTCTAGTCACATCTATTTGGTATGTGGTTATATGCTTCATTTTAAAACTCTTCCTACATAATTTTTTTTTGGTTCATAACATCATATCACCTCAACACCAAGCCTTATATCTATGTATAGAACTACCCTAATAATGATAACATTCTTAAAAGGCACAAAAATCATTTTCCCATATAAGAAGCAGTTTAATCTAGCAAATCCCTTATAATCAGTTTTCCATGTTTCTGGTTTTATGTTTCTCCTGGTTTCTGTAAGTTATATTCAGATCTGGACTTTTTCTCAAGAATACCTGAAAGTTCTTAACTTCATTCAATATTCATTTTTCCTAGCAGGATTACACTCAGCTTTGCTGGGTAGATTATTCTTGGTTGTAAATGAAATTCCTTTTCTCTTCACATTATATTCCATACTCTTCAAATCTTTATTTTTATTTTTATTTTTTTAGGTTTCTGCAAGGCCAATGGGGTTAAGTGGCTTGCCCAAGGCCATTCAGCTAGGTAATTATTAAGTGTCTGAGACCGGATTTGAACCCAGGTACTCTTGACTCCAAGGCTGATGCTTTATCCACTGCACCACCTAGCCACCCCCTCTTCAGTCTTTTAATGTAGAAGCTACTAAATTTTGAGTTATCCTGACAATAGCTCCATGATATTTAAATGATTTCATTCTAGTTGCTTGCAATATTTTCTCTTTGACCTGGGAGCTTTGAAACCTAGTTAAAATGTTCCTGTGAGTTTTCATTTTGGAATCTATTTCAGTTAGTGATCAGTGTTTTTTTTTTTTCAATTACTATTTAACCTTCTAGTTCTAACACTTCAGGGAAATTCCCTTTGATCACTTCTTGAAGTATGGTATCTAGAATCTTTTTTTAAACTTTCAAATAGGCTGATGTTTTATCTTAACTATCCTCAATGTTCTCCAGATCAGTTGTTTTTCTAATGTGTTGCACATTTTCTTCTAGCTTTTCATGCTTTTGATTTTGTTTTGTTATTTCTTGATATATTATGAAGTCATGAGCCTTTGTTTGCAAATTATAATTTTAAGGAGTTATTTAGTTAAGTTCTTGGATCTCTTTATTTCAATTTCCATAATTTTCTTCAAATACTTTTAATTTTCCTAATTTTTTTTCCCTCAACCTCTATTATTTGTTGTTTCAAGTCATTACTTTTCAAGTAATGACCTTTTTGGACTTGTGATCATTTTGAATTTTATTTTGAAGCCTTACTTGTTTTGTGTTCTTCTGAGTTATTAATCCAAATCTTCTTTCTCACCATAATAGCTATCTATAATTGGGTTCTTTCTCTGTTTTGCTTTTTGCTCTTTTTAACAACTATTTCTTGACTAATAACTTTATGGTATAATGGTCTCTGCTCTCAAAGGGTGGGGATTCTGCCTCAGGCTTCAGTTTCTTTTATTTGCTAATGTTTTGGAGGCTTTATCTGGGAGTCTTTGATCTCTAGGAACATCCAATTTTCTATAATGCAAGATATGATATGGTTACTTCTCCTCTGCTTCATACCTTGGTCTATGATTGACCTCAGGTCATGACCCTGAGCCATGTCAAGAGCCTCTAGTATAGATGCCACTACAAATTCTCTTGTGGTCCCACAGGTAGCTGCAAGTATTCCCTTTACCCTCTGCTTTGGAACTGAAATCAGGGACTCTGCTGTTCTGATTGACCACAATCAGCAAGACCTTTACCATTCTCTGCTAGTCCTCACCTGCATGTATCACTCCTCTTTGCGCATAGTCACAGCCTAGGACTGCATCCGCTGCAGCAGTAGACCTCCACAATCTTCACCAGATCAGTCTCCCCACCTAATACATGCAGGAGGTTCAAAAACTGAAATAGCTGCCCTGCAGAGCTTGCCATATTTTGAAAAGGTGGCCAAATTACCTCCATAGAATGTCAAATTTTTCCTAATGTGATATCAAGCAGTCTTGGGCTCAAACACTAATTTACTTCAACTTTTAATTATTTCTAGCTTTCTGAAATTTACTTTGGGGTACTATTTGAAAATATATGGGGAAGACATTGTGAGAATCAAGTAGTTTCCTGCTTTGATTATACCATCTTCCCACAATTTCCTCCCTCCAAAGTGTTACTAGAGCTAACAAATTACAAATCTTCAAAATAATTTGCTGTATTTACATAAAGCAATTTAAATTTTCTCCCTGTTTTACTAATAAGCTACTGTAAAATATTTTGCAAGTATAAAAATGAATTGTTTTAGTATAAAAATGATCTTGTGAATCATTTTTAATTTTTTTAAAAATTAAAATCCATAAATTTGGTAGCAATAGTACCAAAGTAGTTCTGACTAGGGTCAATAAAGGGAAAGAAGAAGAAAATATTTTATCACAGAACTACTCACTCAGTACCATACCAGGAATTTGATAAAGAAAACCTTACTGTTTTGTTTATGTTCTCTATCTCAAAAGGCAAGGTGGACTTGTAGCTATTATGAAGTTTTTACTTTTAGTGTCTCTGTCTCTGTCTATCTCTCTCTCTCTCTCTCTGTTTCTATCTGCCTGTTTCTCTGTCTCTACCTCTGTCTCTCTGTCTTTCTCTGTGTATCTCTGTCTAACTTTCTCTCTTTGTCTCTATGTCTGTCTGCCTCTGTCTCTTTTTTTTCTCTGTCTCTCAACTCCCTGCCTCCCCAAAAAGGGAGATACAAATCTTCTTTTGCTTTTATTTTTTGGCAAGGCAATTGTATGACTTGCCCAAGGTAACACAACTAGGTAATTATTAAGTGTCACATAACTATTAATTATCTGAGGCAAGATTTGAGCTCAGGTCCTCCTGACTCCAGGGTTGGTGATCTATCCACTGAGCTACCTATTATTCCTGCCTGTTCTTTTGATTCCATGACCTTCTGACAAGAAACCATTGTTTTCTGCTACTCCCTTGTCTGGAATAAAGCTTTATCTGATGACTTGATTATGATTTACTTCTTAAAGAAAGGACCTCTTTAGTTTACACATCTGGTTTAAGGTACTTGCTTTGGATTTTTTCTAGTTTGGGGTAAAGTGTAATCTTAATCAATATAAAAGCAGTAATCATAGATTTTCTACTTTCAAGATGTTTTAATTTTTTCAGCTTCATTATCTTGAAACCAGAAGACTACATTGCCTTAATTGTTATAGCTAGTTACCTAGCAGTACCTTCTTTTTTTAAAATTGGGAGCAAATAACAATTATGGAAAGTAAGAATTCAAATAATTAATCTAAGACTTTAACTATCAGATAAAAAACTATATGGAAATATCTAACAATAAAAGTTTAATACTATGGATGAATATTATATGGATAGATTTTTTAATCCAGAGATACAAAATAAATTATTTCTCAATTCTAAGTTGACATTTAGAAATAGTTTTCTGATTATAAGGACAGCATATAAAACCTTGAGATATTTTAAGATAAGAATCAGTGAATCAAACAAGCATTGATTAAATGTCCACTGGGCACTTTTTAGATGTTAGGGATAGAAAAACCAAATATAAGTGTCTACCTTCAAGAAGCTAATATACTATGTATACGTATCAATATGTGTATATATATATTAATATATATGTTCATTTTAGAGAAATTGATAAATTATTTGTACATAAAAATGCCACATTTTTTTTTCAAGCAGAGGCTGTTATGTCTTTGGATGAGTTGGAAAGAAGGAAGAGCTCAAGGCTTATTGTCCCTATATACAAGACCCTTTGTTAAACACTTTTACAAATCTTATCTCATTGAATCCTCACAACAACTTTTGGATGTGGGGGTTATCAATAAACCCCATTTTACAGTTGTGAAAAGTGAAACAATCAAACTAGGTGTCTTGCTCCAGGTCATATAGCTAGTAAATATCTGAGGCTGGATTTGAACTCAGGTCTTTCTGACTCTAGGCCCATATCTCTATCTACTGCATCAACCAGCTGTCTCATACTAAAAACAAACAAACAAAACATATCCCTCCATCAAGGCAACCTAAAACTTTATAGAGATACCTGGATGGAGGGATATGTTTTGTTTGTTTGGTACTACTTGAGCTGAGCTTTGAAGGAATTTTAAAAGATAAGAGACATGGGGACAAAGTGTCTTCAGGAACATGAAAATAAGAGATGGACATTGGTATAAAAGAACAAGAAAAGCTAGTTTGAGTTAATGAAGTAGTATACAAAATGGAATGATATAAAATAAGGCTAAAACACTATATTGCAGATAATGTGTGAAGGGATTTTAATGGCAAATAAAGGAGATTTTGTATTTTATCTTAATGGGGTAAGGTAACGGGGGTCACTGAAATTAGTGAAATGGGAAGTGATATTGTCAAACGTAAGCCTTATAAATATCATTTCAGAAACTGTGTGGATTTTAGATTATGCAGAGGAGAGACTTGAATCAGGAAGATAAAGGAGTAGCCTACTTCAACATTCATTTTAAATGTGATGAGGGTCAGCTAGGTGGCACAATGGATGAAGCACGAGCACTGGAGTCAGCAGGACCTGAGTTCAAATCCAACTCCAGACACTTAATAACTAACCTAGCCATGTGACCTTGGGCAAATCACTTAAAGCCATTGCTTAGCAAAAAAAAAATATGATTAAGTCCTGATCTGGTGTGGTGACTTTGTGAATGGAAAGGGACTAAAGAAACAGTTACTCTGAAGGGAGTGGAAAAACCTGTTTGCAACTAATTGGAGAGTTGCAGTGAGGAAGAATCAGAAACTGAGTTTAAATGTCAGGTTGCAAGCCTGGGTGACTAGGATATGATAATATACTAGAATGAAAGAAAAATGGAAGTTATGAAGGATGAGTTTTGTTGGGAATTATTTACCTGACATGTGGAACTATTCCTTGACATTAACTTTAGGAAAATATGGTCATGAATATAGGTCATGGGAAACTCTAAAATGCGCTCCTTCTGATTTGTATTGTAACATAGAATGGAGTTCTAAGGGATATAGAACATAAAACTGTAGATTTTACTTCTCAGTTAAAATAGCTATAGAGAAAGGTAGAAAATGGTGGACCAAGACACTTTGAAGAAATCCATTAATATCATGATATTTGTATGTACATTTGTATGTACATTTATTTGTATATATGTGAGTGTATATATATATATATAAATATACATATATATATATATATATATATATATATATATATTCCATATAGAAGTTTGGTTCTTTTCTAATATACTGAATTTCCTCCCTTTAAAATCAGCAGTGATAAAAATTGGGCTATAAATTGGGCTATAAAAATAGAATCTTGTATTAATACCCTAATAAAATTTTGTTTTAGAAAAAAGGTCTTAGTTGGTGAAGAGAAAATATATACCATTACTGGTTCAGTCAATATATTAAAAATGAAAGTTTTCTTCCTTTATCATAAAGAACATGCCTGTTTACATGAAAAAATGAAATATAAAATTACAGCACCTTTATGTTACCTCTTCTCTTTTCATTTCCAACCTCATTAGTAAAATGTAAAAGAAAAGGCTGATTAGTCCTCTAGAAACAAACAAACCAGTCATACACATTCAGTCACATATGGATATGAAAATACCACACATTAACAATATAGTATTCATTTTATATCAGGATGGAAAGAAGAAAATTTAGAAACTTGACTAACATATTGACTTTTGGTGATGGGACTCTGAAATAAGACACAGACGGCTAAGTTATCTTTCTCTGATGTGTGAAGAACAAGTTGTACAGTCTGAAAGCATCATGTCAACATATGCTGTCTTCTTGTCCCGGAGGGACTAGAAAGCTTTTATGAAAGGGAGGAAAGGAAGTGGGAAATTGGATAGAAAAGAAAAAATGAATCTATCGCATTAGTTTAAAGGAATATTCTGAAACTCTGCAGTACATTTTCTAGGGTATAAAAAGGATCACAATGAAGGATTTGTGTAGGGAGCATTTGAGGTAGAGAAATGGAAGAGCAACAATAAAGGAGAGAGAATGAACTAGCTAAAAGGAAAAAGTGCAGTCAAGAGGAACAATAATCTGAATTATATGCATATGTCTATGTCTTGCCTATACCTATACATATTGTCTTCCCCTTTATAATGTAGGCTCCTTAATGGCAGGGACTATAGAACATTTTTCTCTATCCCCAACACTTAGAAAAAGTCCTTAGTAGGGCAGGTAGGTGGCACAGTGGATTGAGCACCTCCCGTGGGGTCAGAAGAACCTGAGTTTAAATCCTGCCTCAGACATTTAATAATTACCCAACTGTTTGACCTTAGACACGTCACTTAACTCCTTCACCTTGCCAAAAAAAAGGAAAAGTCCCTAGTATATAGTAATCACTTTAAAAATGCTTGTCCCTTTAATTGTTTTGCTTCTACATTTCCAACTGATCACACCATCACCACCAACAAGGATGATGATGGTGATGATTAAGATGATGATAATGATAACTAACTTTTAAATATCATTTTAGAATTTATAGAGAATTTTATAAACTGACAATGCTCTTCTAATCTAAGTATTTATTGCAGGTGCTATTTCTATTTTACAGTTAAAAAAACTATATCTCAGAGAGATTAAATGATTATCCAAGTAGGTCTCAGAAATGGGACCGACCAAAAGACTGGTGATTTCTAAAAAATTATTATAATCCTCAGTTTTCTGTGAAATGGGGCTAATAATACCAACTCCTCTCAACAGGGTTGATGGGAGGATCAAATGAAATAGGTGTGGAAGAAGGTCCTTTTATTTTATTTTTTAAGTTAAATGCTCCATGAAAAAATTATATCTTTCTGGCTTTGTTAAAGTATTTAATTCAAAGAGATTTCTTTGTATTTTTATCATCTAAATTGAAATTCAAACGAATTACTTTTTAAAACTTTCAGGAATCATGAAAACCCCCTAAAAATGAGATCATTTCTTTCTATCATTTTTCATTAAAGGCTGCTCCACAACAGTTTGTATAGTTTTAGCAAAGAAATAATTCTGAGAAAACACAACCTATTGGTACTATCTGCTTATAGAACAGCATTATCAACAGAACCCAGGAATGAGGGTCATTCTGATGGTCCGAGAATATAGACAGCCCCACTAATTAGCTTGACAGAAAATTATGGTTGTAGAATGGTTCTCGGAAATATCCTGTCACTGCTGTTTATGGAAACACAGCTGTACTCCAATGGAGGTAATTGTGTTCTTTAGCAGTTGAGGGTTACTAACAGTTGATAAGAGAGACAATTGATAAACTCTTTGATAACAGCTTTGGAACAAACTATTTTAGAAGATTGCATGCACGCATGTGTCTGTGTGTGTGTGTGTGTGTGTGTGTGTGTGTGTGTGTGTATGCATACATACATATAGCAAAAGAGGATAATTACTTTGATTCATCAATCACTAGACCCCAGTGACTATTATTTATACCCTTCTATTAAAAAAAAGAAAATACAGTTAGTGTTTAGTGTACCAACATGAGTCTTTGTTGTAAATAATCATTGTTGTCATTTCACTAAACTGCTAAGATGATTTCTTTTTTTTTTCCTAAAGTATACCTTTCATCATGTGCCCCGCCCCCATGCCCATAAGCTTAGAGCAACTCCTTAATACCTACCTTGTGAACAATCAAATGAGACAATGTGTGTGAAAATTTTAAAGGTCTGTGCTGATGTAATATTGTTGTATTGTTATCAATGAAGATGCTTTGGTTATTCACTAGGATAGCTCAAGGAGTTTGCAGTCAAATAATATTAAGAACCTTTCCAGATGCAATGTTCTATGACTATGTTTTCTCTACAACTAGAATATACAGTATTTGAGACAATATCTATTTTTATTTAGGCTTTCCTTCATGTGCTAGTACTTTGTAATGTCTGGCACATGGGAAAGGGAATAGAAATTTACAAAGAACCCACTGTAAGCTAGGCCCTTGCTAAGTCCTTTACAAATATTATCACATTTAGCCCTCAGAACAACCATGAGAAGTAGGTGCCATTATTCTCCCCATTTTACAGTTGAGGGAATGAAGGCAAACAGAGGTTGATACTTGCCAAGGATCCCACTCATAAAAAAGTTCAAATTTGAACTGTCTTCCTGATTCCAGACTGAGGACTTTATCTACTATGCTACTTAGCTAATCTAAAAATATAAATTTACTAAGGACTTAATAAATGCTTATAGATTGTCTACATTTATTGTTATGAAGATATAGCCACATGCACAAGAAACATATTCTAAAGCAATAAATTACAGTGTTAACATTTAATATAACTATATACTAGATATCTGGTATAAAAATAGTAGTTATGGACTTGTTAGAGCAGGAATAATTTAATGTTGGTTAGTGTAATGGAGAATATTTTGAAATAGAATTTTCAGTTTCCAAAGAACCCTTCAAGGATTAGAGGGACAAGAGAAGAGGGGAAATGGATTTCTGGGTAGATAAAGAGACAGAAGCAAAAGTACAGAGGTCAAAATAAGAAGAATATATAGAGAGAATATTGAGAAGGATATCCTCTCTGGATACAGGCAGAGAAGTGAGTTGGGAGTGTCAAGGACATGGAACCAAATTTTACCTGGTGTTGAAACACTATAGGTTATGGAATAAGTCAAATGCACTATTTTAAGAAGAGGAATAATTCAAGTTTAATTAGCCTTTTCAAAATTGTCCAATACTTCCCTTTGTGATTCAGTTTTCTCTGAGGAAAGGAATAGAAATGGATAATCTGAGGTCCTTTTAGGCTCTAAATCCATGAATGCTGTGAGATCTGCATGATCATCCCCATTTTACAGATGAGGAAGTTCAGACTATAGGCGGTAAAATGCCTTGGTTATCACACAGAACCATTTGGCAGAGTTTAATCCTCAATGTGCTGACTTCAGGGCCAGAGTTGTAACTATTCTTTCAGTTTCCTCATTATACCAGAAATCCAGGGCTAATGGTGGAGGGAGGGAGGATCTAAAGGGGAAACCAGAGACTTAAAAAATCATTGTGAATAAAAATATACCAAATGTTTTCATGTTTTCCATAATGGAATGAAATTCACAAATATTCTGAATTTATCCTCTTCTCTACAAGATGCCATCAGGAAATCAACAAATGGTCCAAAACATTTTTTAAGAAATTTAAGTAAAACCGACTGAGATGACAAAACAACCATTAAAATCAACATCATCTAAGGAAAAAATTGAATAAAGTCTCCATCTTGTTTAGTGTATTTTATTTGACATTCAAGAATTACAGCTTTGCAGAAAGCAAGAAGTTTCTGAGAGACTTCAAAATAATCCTAGACCCTTTATCTCTGCCTCCATTAGGGGTAGGATTTGCTTGTAGGCCTCGGTCCTCCTAGTTATGATCTTTACCACACCTAGAAAGCTAAATGAAGCCAGGCTGAAGGAAACTAGCCTTCTGTCCTAGAATTAAGCTAAATTCTGCATTTTAGTACTTTTCTTGCTGAATTAACATATATATATATATATATATATATATATATATATATATATATATATATATGTACATATCAATTCTGGCCCATTGTAGGTATGGTGAAAATTGCATCTAGGGCTGTGATCCAAACTGTTGAGATACAATGAGATCTTTAATTTTTAACTCCAGGAATATAGTTTTCAAGATAGCTTTCAATTAAAAAATCATTTCTTATAATTTTTATTGTTCTTTGGGGGGGGCAAAAGAAAAAAAAAAGTTGATCTAGTAACCTAAGGAATTAGAGAATCAAAAAGAAAAGAGAGGCAAGAGAATTACCTGATGAAGTGCATGCAAGTGTTGTTTTCCAGAGAGGAAGAAGCCTAAGCTTCTAAGTTTCTAAAAGGGGAGAATTTTTTTGTAGAAATTTTTTTCAATGTTCAAAACAAATGAACTACAAAGGATTTTGTAAATAGCTCACAAAACAAAGTGCCACTGTATATGAAGGATGATATTGCTATTGACCCAACATCAGCAGAGCATGAGCTTTAAGGATTCCCAGTAGTGGGGATGGCTTTTTGCTGACCCAGCCACATTTTCTGGCTCACTGCCAGTTGTGAGTAATGGCATGCATTTGTGAGATGGGTTGGTTGGAATTAAGGGTTCAGTCTGTGTCCATGGAATAGAATGAAACAACTGAAGCTTAGGGGACTAATGCACACACTGGTACCTAGTAATTGCACATGCTAATTGAGTTCAACTGGCCACAATAAGGTTCAATAAGAAGGAACAGTCCAGCTGCTTTGATGCTATAGAGAATTTAGAACCAATGAAGCTTTACCAGTTGTTGGAAACTGGCATGATCTATTTTTTCGATATTCATTTTTTATGAAGTTTTCTTCTTGCCAGGTTTTGTAAAACATTTGTCCCAATAAATGATTTACCATGGCCCAAACGACTCAGGAAATAGATTTGACTTCACCTTAGAACATTAAAGAGCCCTGTTGTCTAATCAGGTTCCAATGAGGACTGAAGCTGCAGTCCTTTACAAACACAAATAAGAACACAAGAAGAAAACAATGAGAAGAGTAATTTGTCTTTCATTTCAATTCAGAAATGATGCCTACATTGTGAATGTTCTTCTGTGAAGGACCGTTCTTTTAAAGCTTATTTTTAGTTAATGAAGCTAACCTTTTAAACTCCATTAACAGATTCTTTCTCTGCTTAAGTAGGAGATGCTTGTGGGATTTGAAAGATATACAACCAACTCCACCTTGGAAGTCGATTTTCAAGGATAACTTGAAGTCATAATTGTATACATATGTAGCTTTAGAATATTGCCAAGGGAGAAAATCTGGACAGTTCCCTATAGACCACAGACCATCTTTTACTACCATTTCCTTTTCCCATCAACTAAAAATCCCTGTAGTCATCTCACCATTATTCTCTGAATTACTCATATTCACCATTTCTTCAGTGATAGTTTTAGTTAATAGAGTTTAGAGTCAAGAAGGCCTGAGTTAGAATCTGTATATAGATGATGACCCTGAACAAGTCACTTATTCTATCTTGGGCTCAATTTCTTTCTCTGTGAAATGGGAATGACAGTAGCCTCAATTACACAGGCAGGGTTTTTGTGCAAATGAGAGAACATCTAAAATATTTTGAAGACCTTAAAATAACAGGTAAGTTCTATTTCATTTTTGTCCATTCATTTTTGGCACATACAAAATGTAGCAGGATAACTGGGTGAAAGAGCTTATCGATTTTTCTTTCATACATCTAAATAGTTTTCCAGGTTGGTTGGACCAATTCACAACTCCAAAAACCAATATATTGATATGTCTCTCTGCAGCATTCATTGTCATCATTTTAAATAATCTTTGCCAAATTAATAGGCACAAGAGGGCCCCCTTAATTTCCCAAAGTGTCTTTTCAGTCCTCTATAAATTTTTTCCTCAATAAGAGGATCCCTAGGAGTTTTAGATGGCCAACAAATTAATAGGGATATGATGAAAATGAAAAGAAAGAGTTGATGAGGCAGTAAGTTGACTCATTGATTGGTGTTTGTTGAATGTAAAGTGAGTCACTGTTTTTGTTCAATTAGTTCTTCTCACTAAAATGATTATTAGCTGGCAGAAATATTTCCATTAAGATGCTCATATGTTCAACCACATCAAAATGTCTCCATTATAATCTTCAATTGAGAAATCTGAGGATAGGACTAGAGAAAGGAAAAAGTTTATCCAATGGATTTATGTATCAGGTTGTGTATGGAACATGATTTAACATGATGTAAACACTAGGTAGGTTGGACTTCTTTTCTAATGCCAATAAACCAGAAAACATATTTTGAGATTAAGAAAGTCTCTCCCTGCTCATTCTCTCTCTACCCTGTGATTCTGATCTACCCTAAAGTAGATGATTGACTAAATAAGCTATAGGTTCCCTTTCTTCTTAGGTTCTAGATATCATATATATGCTTTCATCTTTTTTTAACCCTTTTAAAGGTACCTGCATTTCTAGAAGTGGTACTTGATGAACAAAAGAAATACAAAAGGAATTTCATTTTGGTAAAGCTGCTTGAAATTTATTTTTTGACAGTAGGATCTTTTCAAAATTCTACTACAAAAACAGAGAGCTGAAGGTCTGGGGTGATTTTAGATTCCAGGGATCTAGAAATCTTCAGAGAAACAACTAAACTTCTTGCCTTGTTCAGTTAAGCTGACCCCAGAAATGCTGTTCCAAAGCTAGTTCCTGTAGCCTTGATATATTTTAATATCATAGATTTAAATACAGAACGAAAGACTTAAAGTGCAGCATGAAAGACTTAAGGTGACGGGTACAAGGTCACAGAGGTAGCAATTGTTATAAGTGAGATTTGAACTGAGTTCCTCGGACTCCAAATTAATGTTCAAAATGACTGGATCTTCAGGTCTAGCCACCATTTTATTTCACTATCCCAAGTTTACCTATTTGTCATACACAGCACTGAGTATCAAAATTCAAAGGATCTCAAAGTTATGCTTCCCTGGAATCCTAGAAAGTTTAAAATAAGGACCTTCCCTCAGGAAGGAACTATGAGTAAAGCCTTCTTTGACAGTAATCTTACATGAGGTATAGCTGATTAGATCAGATGGCTTGCCTCTTAGGAAGAATAGAAATGAATAGAATATAAAGAATTAAATAGCTTTTCATAATATTTGACCCTTCCATAAGCCACCAACTAAGCTCTTTTCTCTTATTTTGCCTTCAGTTTATTACTGATGTAGTGTTCTCTAAAGTTAAAAAGTGTGGAGGGGTAGGGGCAGGGATGGGCTCATCATGGCACAATGTTATGGAGTCCCAGTTTGAGCCACAGTAAAGGACAGCTTTAGTGAGAGATAGGGTGGGGAAAGACATGAAAAGAGAGCTTTAGATCATTGTGATTGCCCATTTCCATTTTTGAGACTACTATACTGAATTATAAACTAATTATCTCCTCTGTTCTTAATGGTATCATCCCTAGATGGTGACCTTTTGGAAGTTGCATAACAAAGATTTACCAGCATTTGGAGGGAAATAGTGAAGATCATAGGGAAACAAAGAGCATACCATGTTCATTTGGCCCAAATGCTTAAGGTTTGTAATATGTTCTTCTGAATGGTGACCATCTTTAGTCTAATTTCAAAACAATTTTAAAATTAATTTTAAAGCAACATTTATTGATAAAACCTATATATATATGTATATATATATATCTGCGTGTATAGATGCATGTGCACACACAAATATGTAGCATCATTATCAACAACTATTTAATGAATACCATGATCAAAGATATATATATATATATATATATATACACACATATATGTATATTTGTATGTATGTACATACATATTCATAGAGACAGTGACAGTCAGAATGATGAAGGGAGTGGGAAAGAAATGAATATTTTATACATATGCATACACATGCATATATAAATATAAATGCATAGGTATATATATATATGCATATGTGTGTGTGAGAGACTGTACATGATTCAAGGTGGGAAGGTAATCATAGGACTTTAGAACCAGCAGAGACCTTAGAAATAATAAAAATCATTTTCCATATTTTAACTTACTCCCCATTATGCAACCAGTTCAATAGAAAGGTAGTTCTAGATCACCACTTATTGAAATCTTGGGATTAAACTTATTTTTTTCATTAAATTTCTTAAATTCTTTAATTATCTACAGTTCTAAGGGGATAATGATAATAAAGAAAAGGGTAAGAATATTGAAATGAATTTGGATTTCCCCAAATTCCATTTTTTTTTGTCCAGAAAAAGAATGATGCATAATTATCAGGTGATTTTTGAAGATTATTGACAGAGAATCTAAATTAATCAGGCAAAAATATACTTTAGTCTGGTATAGTTTCATCCATTTCATCTGAAAAAGCCTTTCAGTTCTTTCTTGTCAGTTATCATCTTCTCTTAAGCTATTTCCTTTTGGTTGATCTTTAATGTAGTCAGTTACTAAACATTAATTAAGCACCTACACTATGTTATGTGCTGGGGGTAAATGTATTATTATGGACTACAATTTTTTTGTTATTGTTCAGTAGTTTCAGTCATGTCTTATTCCTCATGACCCAATCTGGGATTTTCTTGGCAAAGACACTGGAGGAGTTTGCCATTTCTTTTTCCAGATCATTTTTACAGATGAGGAAACTGAGGCAGATGAGTTAAGTGACTTTCCCAAGGTCTCACAGTAAGAGTCTGATGAAGTCAGATTTGAAGTCAGGTCTTTCAGACTCCACTCTATCCATTAACCACCTAGCTGCCCTATGGACAACAATTATTCATTTATAAAAAGCAATAAAAACCAGTGTTGATTAGAGACAGCAGAGGTTCTCAGTTCTTTATTTCCTATCTGGTGTTTCTAGTGGGTTTTTTAAGGCTTATTAGATCCTGGAACAGATTGGGTAATGGATACTGAAGAGATGTTGAGAGCTTCCCTGAGCAAGACAAAATGACTTCTTTCTCATCCAAGAAAATTTCAGCAAGACGTTCTGGCTATATTGGAAAGGGGATTGTCACCTGTGGAGGAAAGTAAAAGAAAGGGACTCAAACTAACTTAGCTTGGACTGAGAGCTGGGGAACCTCTGTTGGGACAGGTGAGGCAATCTTAAAGTTAATTGAGGGATCATTTTTGTGCTTCAACTGAAAAGAGATTGTGGAGCTTTTTAAATGGTAAAGTTAAAGCACTTTTTACCAAATCCAGAAGAAACTTGATAGTGGTAGAGTAAATCAGGACAGCAAAGAGACAACAAGATTCGATTTCTTATGAAAGAAGAAAGTAGAGTTTGCTGAAGATATGTTACTAGATTGAAAAGCATCACACCAATAAGACTGGGAAGTTTAATTTCAAAATAAGGAAGTTGAAGGTTTCCAACCAAGATACAAAGTAGATAGCCATGAGATTAAAAACTCACCCTAAATTGGAGTGTGCTGTAGGAATATGGGATCATATACCTGGAACTTCAATGTACCTTAGAAACCATCCAGTTCAACTCTTTCATTTTTCTTATGAGGAAACTGAGGCAAAAACAGTTTGAGTGACATTTCCAAAATAATATAGGAAATAATTGGCAAAGGCAGGTTTCAACCTAAGGTTCAAATAAAATGTTCACTCCATCACACTACAATGAATTTTTCATGTACATTTTCTTTACCTCTTCAGCCTGTAACTATATGAAAAATTCTGCTCAGTTGAGTGTGGGGGGGTGAGACAATTAAGAAAATATTCCTAACTTGATTTCTCATGTTATTTTTAATTTATATGAAAAGTTTTATGCTATGGTGTATAGAACATCTTTGAGATTATGAATATTTGGCTTCACAGCTTCATATCTATTTAATTATGTCACTATGGTCAAGCTATTTAAGTATTTAAGTGCTTTGTACACACAGAAAACTCTAAAACTCTAAATTTCAGATCAGTTTCTGGACTGCTTCAGGTGACAGTTTGCAAACTATGCTGATGAACTTATAGATCTAACCTCCTCACCCATAGACATACACACACAACAAAAAAGATTATTCTCTTTTAAATATATTATCAGTTTGTGTTTCCTTCCTGCTTCAAAAGATGTGAATTGAAATATAAGTTGACTATCCTTCTATACAACATTCACTTTGAGCTCAAATAATTGTGTAAGTTCAAAGCAAAGAGGATATCTATTCTAAAGTGAATCTTTCTTGACTGCTGGCACAGTGATCTTATATGCAATAGGTTATTAATAAACATTTTTAAAGTTGATTTAAATCTTTATCTTAAGTTTTGCTGTCACTCAGTCATTTCAATAATGTCCCACTAATTTGTGATTCCTTTTGGGGTTTTCTTGGTAAAGTTGCTAAAGTGGTTTTCCATTTTCCAGTTCATTTTGGGAATGAAGGAACTAAGGCAAACAGGGTTAAGTGACTTGCCAGGATCACATAGTTAGCAAGTTTCTGAGACTAGATTTGAGTTTTTGGAAGATAAGTTATATGGTTCCAGATCTGGCACTCTATATCCACTATGCCATCTACCTACTCATTCTAATTTTAAATATGAAAAAAATACAAAGTAGGATGTAGAATAAGGTCTAAAAACATATTTAGTGCAGTCTAATACTGTAAGCATCCACTAAGTGTCTACTATATGCACTGCATATCTGAGAATCCCTTAACAATTCATTTCAAAAATAATAAATCACACAAATTTAATCCTATTTACAGAATACAAATTCTTCCAAATATATGAATGGTAATGTAAATCATTTCCTCTTGTTTTCTCCCAATTATAGAAATACGCACACATATACATGCACACAGAGAAAAATACACCACATACACACACACACACACAAACACACAGATACACAGATATGCTTTTATTTCTTCAAGTAGGTCACCTTTCAAGTATCCAGATGTTTTCTTGGTAAATTATCTAAGCCCTTTCCTGCTTTCCTGTTATCTAAATTACACAGATCACCTATTATTTGTTACAGGCAGCCTCTCTCCTCAGTAAAATATAAATACAGCACTAGGTTAATGCAGTAATGACCAGCATCATTTGCCTATGATCCTAGAGCTCTATGGTGATGATAGCATTAACACTGCTCCATTCTCCCCCTTGAAGTGATATCCATGAAACATGAATTCTCCAGCAAGATAACAGCCTTAGGTCTATTGTGTTCAGTATGTAAGAAATAGATTTTGGCCAAGTAAGAGAGCATTAACTCTGCCCTGGCATCAACATGATCTTTTCAAATATGTATTATCAAGAACAGACATCAGCAGTTTCCTGTCAAAGTAACAGCTAGAATTTAGGCAGCACAATAGCCCCATGAATCCCACTTGTTAAATAGTGATCACTACCTATTCTCTCCTCTTTCCCATGCTTCTTTCTTTTCTACTAAATTGCCCTCAGTAGAATATTTTCCTCAATACACACACACACACACACACACACACACACACACACACACACACACACAGAGACATACAGAGAAAATTTCCATTCACACCTTTCCCTTCCCTTCTCTTCCTTTCACTTTCCTAGTCTCTCCTTCAAGTCTTTCTTCTGTTTTCTACTTTCTCTTGTACACTATAGAAAGTTTCTCCTTCCAGAACTTAGTGACTTCTTTCATCCCTCTCTCACTGTATTCTAGGGCTGTTGTTGTTTACTTATACCCAATTCTTTGTGACACTATATAGATTTTTTTTTCACAACAATCTGGAGAGGTTTGTTATTCCTTCTCCAGTGGATTAAAGGCAAACAGAAATTATATAATTTACCCAATGTCACATAGCTACAGAATGTCCAAGGCTGAATTTGACCTCAGGTCTTCATGACTCCAGGTCTAGCACTCTATCCACTGAGCCACATACCTGCCTCCATTCCATTATTCCCTTTAGGTTTTTTGTTTGTTTACTTTTTTGCTCACCTATAATCAATGACATGAAGTAAAAATACATAAATGTATATAATTGTAAACAATATATATGTATGTATGTATATGTAACATATATTCAAGAATATATGAATATGTGTACATGTTTAGTATATATAATATATATATACATATCTATCAATGTAATAACAGGCACATATGTTATATATATGTATATACGTATATATACGCGCACACACACACACACACACACACATATATATATATATAATCTGTAGACATACATATCTGTGGTGCAAACTCTCAATAAGTAAACAACCTGTACTAGAACAGAATAGCAACTACTTTATAACTTATACTCATAAAGAGATGTTAACTAAGAAAGTGAGGTATCATATATATTCCCTAGTATCACAGCAGAATGCATCTGCAATGGGACTGGGACTTATACCCAATTCTTTCATGATGAGCCTGACCGTCTGTCCTCTACACCATTTTATCTCTCATATCAATAAATAAATAAAGATTTTTAAAGTATCTACTCTATGATAGGAACTGTCTCAAGTTCTGGGGAGAGGGTATAAAAAAGGTAAAAGACGGAACTCATCCTCAAGTAGCTTACAATCTAATGGGATAGACAACATGTAAAGGAACACACACAGAACAATCTGTGTAAGTAATAAATAAAAATAATTAAAAGATGAAAATCAGTGTAATGAAGAGGGCTTAGGGAGAGGGCTCCTGTTGGGGGTGGGGTGGGGATTGTAGGGCTTTAGTTAGGGCTTAAAGAATCAGAAAGTCAATAGTCAAGGCAAAGGCAGAAAAAAACATATTTCAGGCATGAGAACAACCAAGGAAAACATCTGAAACCAAGAGATGGAGTGTCTTGTGCATGGAACAGCCAGGAGGTCAGTGTCATTGGATCGAAGAGTTAATGTCGGGAAGTAAGGAGCCTAGAAAGGTATGAACGGACTTGGTTAGGGAGAATTGTCTATGGCAAACAGAGAATATTGTATTTGCTTCTGGAAACAATAGGGAACCACTGGAGTTTATTGACTATGGGATTGACACAGTTAGATCTATACTTTAGGAAAATCAAGGTGAAATTCATGGGTCCCGGCAAAAGATTTGATGGGAGGGATTAGAAATAGTAGGGAATCCAAGACTCTGGGGTGTTAGTCTGGGAACTGGGAAGATAGTACTGCCTTCTACATTAACAGGGGAGGTAGAAGAAAGGAAAGTTTAGAAGAAAAGACAATTTGTTCTATTTGAACATAGGGAGTTTAAGGTGTCTACTGGACATCTAGTTTAGAATATGTGAAAAGCAATTGGACATATGATATTGGAGGTCAGTAGAGAGACTGAAGCAGGATAGGTCAATTTGAGAATCATCAGCACAAAGATGGAAATTAATTTCATGGGAGCTGATGAGATCACTAAATGAAAAAGAAATGGAGAAATGGAGAAGAAAAAAGAACACAGGACAGAATGCTGAGGGACACTGTAGTCAAAGGGTATAATCTGCATGAGGATCCTGCAAAGGAAACTAAATAGACTAATCAGAAATCCAGGAGAGAGTGATGTCCTAAGACTCTAGAGAGATTAAAGGAGAAAAGAGTGATAACAGTGTCAAAATTATTGGAGAATAAGAATGAGAATTGTGGAAAAACCATTGGATCTTCTGAATAAAAATGAATAGTAACTCAAGAGAGCAGTTTCAGTGGAATGATAAGGTTGGAAGTGAGATTTGAGTTAGGAAGGGAGGGGGCAGAGAGAAAGTTGAAGTCTTATAGTTAGTCTTTTCATGGAAAAAGGGCAGAAGATAGAGAATATAGCAAGGATGAAGAATCAAGTGAAGATTTTTTCAGGCTGAGGGAGATATGAATATGTTTGCAGGCAGTAATAATTTAGTCAGGGAGCAGGGAGGAATAGAAAGTAATCAAAAGATTGAAAATGACAGAGAGAAATATAAAGGAAGAGTTCAATGAAATGGGATTGCTTGAACAAGTAAAGGGTTAGCTTTGGTAAGGGGTAATGACACTTCATCACATAAGATGAAGGTAAAGGAGGAAAACATGGCAGAAGGCATCTGAATGATAGGAGATGAGAAAGAGGGAAGAAGGAGAATTTCGTGGTGAATATCCTCATTTTTTTTCCTGAAAAATAATGAAGTTAAATTTCTTAGCTGAGAGAATAGGGGTAAGGGAAACTAAGATAAGTTTAAGGAGTATGAAAAGATTTAGAAGAGTCGCTGTGGAGAATGGGAGAGTGAATTGATAATAGAGATATACTAGGATTGCCTAGTTGCAGGGAAGGTCCACTGGAGGTTATATAACTTACATTTATAGTGTGCCCAATGAGAATGGTTGTGTGATTTTCTCCATCTTTATTTAGCAAGACTTATTTTAGAGAAAAAGTAATAAGTGATAGGAATGATCCAGACTTGAGATCTGCCTGGATATAATCAGCAATACAATAAGAGAGCTCTAGGTATTCAGGGGAGGAAGATAGTATAGAGTTTAATTTGTTCACAAAAAAATCAAGAGAGAATTAAGAAGAGGGAAAAGTAGCTATTTTAGGGGAGATGGATCAAGAAAGCAGAAATTCTATTATAGAATAAACAGAAATTCTTTGGTAGATAAAGAGTAAGATTCTGTAAGAGAAGGCTAAGGGAGAGGTGAAAAGCCATGAGATTATGATCAGATAAGTGAATTTCAAAATTTTTAAACATAAAAGTGGTACATTTATGGATAGTAGATGGCAAACTCAAAGCTATAAGCATTTTATGTGCAGCTGAAGTTCAGTAGAATAGGAGGTGAATGGTGATAAGGATATATAAGTATTGAAGTTTCCCATTATGATGGCAGAAGTTGAGGAATGGGCTAACCAAGGAACCCGTTGAGGAAATAGCATGGGTGACCTAGGAGTGTTAGGACAAAAGTTACTAGAATTGGGAAAAGCTAGGAAGGGATATTCTAACTCCCTCAGTTCAATCAGTGAACCTAGGGAAATGAGTAAATGTACAATAATTACTTAAAAGGGTAACCAGAACATTTATATCATAAATGGGAAAACCATGTTTTGGTAAAAATTGGTAAATGGAAAGACTGAAAGAGGAAAAAATCTAAAATAAAAGGAAATTGGTTGCCTATAGAATAGGCATTTCAGAGAGCACAGTAGAAGGCTGGGTTGAATTAGCTTGAAACTTTGGAGTGGAAGGATTGAGGAAGATGCTAACAAGGAATTAAATGATACAGGGTGAGGAATGGGGTTTAGATTGTAATCTGTATGAGTTCAGTGTCATTGGTATGTGAAAGACATGACTAAATTGAAAAAGTTCATTTTTGAATAGAAGATGTCAATCCTCTACCCTCAAAGAACAAGCTCAGCAGGAGATGGGAAGCCTGAAGGCAAAGGGAGGCTTGTTCTTCAATGCACCATTAGTTCTCCACATCCCATTTGGAAAATTGGTCTGGAAGTAAGATATATGTATATGTCTCATATACAAGAAACAAGACAATCTCTTTGAGACATTTCTGGGGCTACTAAGAAATAAATCATATGAAAATTCTAATATCTGAGTCTTGTAAACTTTAGTTGTATTGTTGAATAAATCTGTCTTCATTAATAAGAAAATTAAGAGTAATGAAAATCATTATAGCAGTAGTACCACACAGACTCATAATAATCACATGCAAGCAGAAGTGTAGCATTATAACGATAGCTAAGATCATTTTCCTCTTGAGTGACAACATGATCCCACTTTGAAATGTGCTTGGTATGACTTAGAATGGTGTAACTTGCATCAACAAACAGCATAATTTGTTGCAGAATATCTACATATTATATTCCAGATTCTGAGTAAGGAGTTCATAATATTGTGTTCTAGACCTGACACTCATTTGAAGCATGATCACCTGGGCAAGTCACTTAATATTGTGTTTTTTTTTCCTAATAGATACAATATATTTCAATAAACATAAATTTTCATTCATTATAAATGTAGAAGAAACTACTCAGAGTATTGAATAGAGTTCCAGGTCTTGCATTAGGAAGATGCAAATCTTAACTGAGGCATGAATCATTTAACCCTGGCAAAAGCATATATTGTAGACATAGTCTACTCTGGTTAAGCACCATCTATAGGATGATGGGGTTGGATTAAATAATATGAAAGGACCAATCCAAAACATAAAATAATATTGTATGTATGAAAAATTAAAAAATAAATTAATTCATATACTCTATAATTGTGTTTTATGTTTTAGATCAGTGAAGTAAAACTCAAATAGAGAAACATGGACAATTAAATCATACGCACATATCCTTGCAGGTACATATTGACTTATGCTAAATATTAGCATTATTTTTTACTTATTTTTTATTTATTAAATATTTCCCAATTATAGTTTATTCTAGATTGGGTCACATTCAGGAGTGTCAAGGGTCATATGTGACCTGCAAATTATGTGTTTAATATCTCCATTTTAGATTATTTTTACAATATGACTTTACATGTTGCTTCTAACTAAGGATTTCCTATTTATCATCAACCCAAAATTCAGAATTTTGATAACAGTAACTACTTTACTTAAGATAATTAGAATGTCAATTTATTTTAGATAAATAATATTGACCTAAGAGTCAGGAGATATAATTTCTAGTTTATTTTTGTCTCAGATAGTTGACTGATCTTCACTTAAGTCTATTTGTTACTATTCCAAATTTTCATGAAAGATGACTGACTAACTGGTCCTATTTAATTCTATCTGCCTTGCATCACATCAAAATACCAAAGTGTGAATAAAATAAAGTCAAAGTATAGCAACAAAAGAGGTCAGCATGGTATAATAGAAAGTTGGATGCTGTTGGACTCAGAAGAATTGAGTTCAAATGAGAGGCCTGTTATTTTTGGCCTCAGACAAAGTATTTTACTTCCTAGTTAAAGCCTCAGTTCCTCATCTGTCAAAGAATGGGTTTAGACAGCTAATTTCTCACTTCTCTTGTTGATCTAAATATATGATTCTATGAAATCCCCATAAGGACAATCTCTCAGGAAAAACCCAAAGAAAAGACTGAAGAAATGAGCAAAGAGTCAAAAAAATTTGAATACAATGAATAAATGCTAGGAATTAAAAAGAAAGAAAAGACATATTTTCACTAGAAGAAAAGAATATTAACATCATATATATACACACATATATACATATATATATATATATATATATATATATATACATGCATATTTAAAATCCTCATCACATGAGAATGGAACTGCCATATATATCCCTGGAAGAGTTGAGAAACTTTGTAATACATTAAAGAATAACACAAAGAGAAATTTAAAACTCCTAAGTAAGAACTATAAAATTTTCCTTGATTCCGGCCCCACACACCAATAAAAGAAAAAAAATTGTCTAGAGAAGAAAATGGAAAATCATAATAAAGAAGTAGAAAGAGTAGAAAAAGAAAATCACTAAAATAGAACAAATAAATCTAGGGATGGGACTAGAAATGTTAAAAGAAAATCAAAGATAGCAAGAATGAAAAACATATGAGATATTTCCAAACCAATTATCTTTAAAAATACCATTTCTGAAGAATCTACTAAGAAGTTCTATACCTCATACAAGTTAAAAATATGGAGGCAAAGCCATTAAAAAGTAAAAATGAAAACCAATTATGATTTTACATTATAACATTCAAGATTTTTAATTTGAAAATTTTATTGTCGTTTTGGATAATTCATCCATGCTGATCTTCTGAATACCATTGAATTAATATTATGAAATATTTATTTTTTAGAAGAGATATAATCATCTGGTACTTAACAAGAACTTCTCATATATGATCCCTATGAAGTAGATATTCAGCCTTTACTTGAAGATTTGAAAATCTCTACTGAGAAAATTCTAACTTTTAGAAACTATTAAAATTGTCTTTGCTTTGACTTGAAATCTGTCTATCTGCAACTCCTATTCATTGCTCTAATTTGTGGACTCTGGAGTCCGATAAAATAATGGTAATTCTTTATTAATATAAAAGCTCTTAAAACATTAAGATGTTCATCAAGTCTATTTTTCCTTTACAAACCAACTGTCTTAGTTTTTTTCAACATATTCTCATACAAAAAATTCTCCAAGTCCCATTCTTACCACCTTCTTCTGAAAGTTCTAAAATTTGTCAAAATTCTCCTTAAAATATGATACATCAGATCTGGAGGCACCAGCACTCACAACATGGCAGCATCAATGAGTCAGGCAATGTTCTCCCTACCCCTGACTCTGGACTGGTTTTCTTGCCAGAGTTTAGAAGTCTCATTCTGTCCAGTCCCAGTGACCCAGTCCATCACTGTGATCCCAGTGAAGACCAACTCCAGTTTTTGAGGCTATATTCAAAACTGAGAAGTTTTATAACCAGGGATTGGATGGGGCAGGGATTGTTATCCCCCAAAATCATCCTGAGTGTCTCATTCATTTGACCTATACAGCTGGATTTTTTATGTTTATGTTGATTTCTGAATCAAGACCTTCCCAGAAAGAATTCAGCAGATCTTTGTTGAAGCTCAGGGTGCCTCAGTACCACAGATCATGATCGACTTTATATTCAGGTAACTGAGTGCAAAAATGGTGTGGATGATGCCATTTAAAACAATACCTTGGAGATTAATGGAATCTCTGGAACCACCAAGAAATAGTTTGTGTTTCTTGCACAAATATGGTGAACAAGGGTACCATATATATATGGCCAGGTCACTGTCCTCATGCATACTCACCAGACTCTGGCTATCTATAACCAATTTGGGCCATTGATAAATGGACAAGAAGATATACCCAAGAATGTGGTGAAACATGTGGTACTTGAGATACATTCAATAAATCTGTATTGGACCAGGAGAGTAGCAAAATTATCCCTCCCTGGACCCCTTCTAAGGAACCTATCCTCAAGATGGTGATGAACCGTGGCTCCAAACTCCATTAACCAGAGTCATTAAAATGCTTACTCAAAGAGAGTCAACCATAGATTCTTGAATTTTCCCTCTGGAGACTTGCAGCCAAAGTGACAATGAACTCAATTATTACTTCATAAGTTCAGTCATCCTATCAGTTCATATCTCACCTCACTGAATCATAATAATATCAATATTTCTCTGTCAAAACTACAAATAATATGAGATTGTGACATATGTTTTGCTGCAATAACCTATGTATTGTGCAAATCATTGGTTTAGCAATTTGATAAAAATAAAGTAAATTTGACATGATTTATTTTGATGAGCTTATTAGTTACAAATGTTTATTAACAGTTTGCTTTCTATATCTTTACAAACAATTAGTAAATAAGAAGATAAAGAAGATACAGAAATTTTCCAAACTTTAATGTAACATTCCATTCTTCAGACTATTTTTCTAGATATTCTGAAAGTAGTGTTATTGTTTATTACTCTCCGTCCTCCTCTGATCATCTATTATCAGGGCATAATCTTGGTCATGTCTGTGATATTGAGGCACTAATGAGTTTCAACAAAAATCTGATGAACTTTTTCTGGGAAAGTCTTAATTCAGAAATCAATATAAGCATTAAAAATCCAGCCACATAGGTCAAATGAATGGGATGCTCAGGTTCACTCAAGATTGAAGATCACTGACAGTGGCTCAGAAATGATCTCTTCCAAATCTTTTAAGCAATTTTGATGTAATGAACCTGTTGACTTGGACAGGTAGGGGATGTTCATAATATCTTTTCATACTAGGTTATGTGTTGGGAATAAACTATTGGAAATTAGGAAGATGTGGGTTCATTTCCTTCCTATGACATTCTCTAATTATGAGTCCATGAACAGAACATTCAATAACTAGAAAATTCTGTTTCCCCAAGTGTAAAAGGAGACCAAGGGTCTTAATGATGTCTAAGGTTCAGCTCTAAATCTGTGACCTTTCCAGCTCAACTATTATTCTGCTTTGTAAAGAAAACAACAAAATGAGAAGTAGAGTACTTGTTTAATCATTTATCCTGAATAGTTGTCCCTTATTTAATCTTATTCTTTCACCATTATAGAAAAAATAAAAACCCTTTTATTTTCCTTAACATGTACTGAAAGCAAAAATTAGGTCTGAGCCGTAGTGGATACTGTTCTTACAAAACCAACTATCTCATATTCAATTACTTGCCCCAGATTTCATCTTTGTATCTGACTTAAAAACAAACTTAATTTGGATGAAGCTAGGTGGTGCAGTGCATAGAGCTATTGGTCCTGATGTCAGGAGGACTTGGATTCAAATTTGACCTCATGCACTTAATAATTGTCTAGTTGTGTTGAAATAGAACTTTTTAAAAACCCTAAATTTATCTATGAGATCTCTAGTCATCCTCATAGGAATGTTTGAGGACAGTTTTTATTTTTTTCTACATTGGAAATGTTTTTTCCCCTTTTTGAAAGACAAAGTTATTTTTAGCCAATTTAAAATTTTATTACTAGACATGATCTGCTTTTGAGCAAAAAAATAATTCCAGCTTATATCTGAATAATAGAATCTACTACAATATCATCAAGCTAATTCAAGTTTTGATTAATCTGTATCCCAAAAATCTACTTCTATTTCTTCACTCTGACCACGTGATCTATAGTATTACTCATAATAATTATTTCTATTTCTCTCAATTGATCTTCACTGAAATGATCCTTACCATGAATCCCCCATGCTGGTCCTGAGATTACCTCATGCAAATATTTTCATTAATATTCAATGGAGCTTTACCATTATCTTTTATCAATCCTTTTCCTGTTTAATAAAAGATACACTTTCAGAGTTACATCATAAGTTTTATTCTGATATTTCTTAGTGATATCTATGAATTCAATTTGCATCCTTACACTAAGACCTCTAATTTACCTTTCTTATTACCTATATTTCCACATTCATACTTATAATAATAACAATTCATATTTTTCACAGCACTTTTAAGTGTTGTATGCTCTTTCCTTTCAGCAATCCCTAGAGGTATGTAGTGCATATATTATTATCACCTTTTTTACAAATGTGGAAACATGCTTGGAATAAGAAATTAAGTGATTCACTAGGGGTCATATTGCTAATGAGCAGAGGAGCCATTATTTGAAACTACATCTTTCCTGACACCAAGTTCAACACCATTTCCTTAATTTATTATTAATATAATACAATGCTTTCCCCAAGATACCAGAAACTTTTCTTTATGTTAAAATATAAGCTTCTTGAAAGCAAACTTTGTCATACTTTTGTCTTTGGAACACCAGCACCCAGGAGGATCCCAGGGAAATAGCAGCAACTTTATATATGTTTTTAATTAATTGAATGTATCACTATTCTAAATGGCAATGGAATATTTAAGTTTTAAAGACTGAACAGGGGATATGCTAAAATATGGTCCTACTCTGCACACACTGTAAAGATATCTTCCTGAGAAACAATATATGCAGGATTACTTTAATTCAACAGCCTGTGGCAGAACGGAAGCCTGGCCACTTAAATAGAGAAGCAAGAATGAAGATATATTGTGCTAAAATAATTCTTTCATTTTTATGAAATAGAAATAATGCTCTGTTATATTAAAAACTGAAAATTGCATAATGGGTCAGAGTCTAATTTAAAGCACTTAGAGTGCTGAAGGAAGTAGTAACTCGATTCTTTTGGAGTCAAGAGACTTTCAGAGACCCAACATTTTTTTAAGTCTCCATCTATGGTAAGATGATCCTGTTTGTTAGTTCAGTAATTTATTTTTTCATGAAAGAGATAGCTGCCAACTCTAATAATATTAAAATGGTTGGCTCCTGAGAATCCAATCACATTTTAACAGCATCTCTGGTATGACTTTTATCAGAGGTCTCATTATAAATTTAATTAGTACTAAAATGCCCCTTGCAAGATTTTAGGGAGACCAATAATCAAATCAGTCAACAACAATAAGCTTTAACCATCATTCAGGAAGACACATTCTTAAGATTAATATTTGTTATTGGTGAAATAGTGTTTTAAAGGTGAAAGCATTACAAATGTTAGCTTTTCAAAACAAATATTTGACCTTTTCATAAAGGGACTGGAGATGTCACTGTGAGCATTTCTTTCTACACTGGCAGAAATGCTTGAAGAGTGTAATACATGCCAATTAGATAAGGCAAGTATATGAGATTTGGATGAAACAATTCTTTTTTCATATAATGCACAAAAGAGGCTTACATTTGATATAGAATTATGGAAGTGAGCACATTTTTTTTAAGAAATAGCTATGAAATTAAGCAATAGTTGGCTGGAATAGTTTGATAATGTAAGAATTAGTAATACAAATAAATACTAAGTCAAATTTTTCTATTAATAATGCTGAAAAATATAATATATGTAGCAACATGCAAAAGAGAATAGTATGAGGTATATTGCTGGTATTTGGAAAATGGCATAAAGACCAATAACTTTTCAGCTTTTGTGAGCTTGGACATCTATTGTTTTTTTCTTTCCCTTTTTTTTTGTATTAGATCTAAAGATCAAAGTGAGAACTCCCTCATCACAGAATCACAGAGTTCTTTTTCTATTTAAGGAAGTAGAAAATTGGGGTTATTTACCTCAGTCAGGAGTACCTCAGACTTTCAAAAACCTTAATAAAGCATGTTTTTGAAAAAAAGTCTAATCACAAGATACTTTGGGGAACAGACGAGGAATGTGAGACAAGGGAGATGTTCAGTTTTTACTCTTATCACCTTGCTATTTAAGTAATGCATTTTAAAGCAAAATATATCATCTGACTACTATATATAAATGTGAATATATCATTGACAGCTTGTGACATGATCAGAGAAGATTCTGACCCAGAAAATAATCTTGACTCTGTATAGTCAATTGAAACATGAGAGTGAGGGTGGCCCTACCCATTGCAAATATAAGAAGTTATTAAAATAAATTCCAAATGATTGAATCTTCAATGAAAGAAAATGGCAAAAAAACTATAATTTTCTTTAGGTCCCATTTTTTCCTTCTTTGAAGTTTAATTCATGGTATCCCCATTTTTCTATCTAAAATGTCTCTTCTGTTGGTCAAGATCTATCCAGATCTCAAGACCTCAATCAAATGCCATCTTTCATGACCTTCAACTGATTTCTTGCATGAAAAGTAATCTTTCCCTTCTCAGAAATTTGAAAACACTATCATCATATAACTCTTAGCATGTCCCAAGTAAAAGTATCCAGGTAGACTTCAAAATATAGAAATTCAGTCAGATTTCAAACAAGAAAAAAGAATCTACCATCATCAAAGACAATGAAATGAAAGGGCTAATGAGAACAATTCACATCAGCAAGGTTGCAATAGCGAGGATAAGGAAAGACTCAATCATTTTATTCTTTGTTCTTTCATTTATTTCTAGTTAAAATCATGAAGCTCTTGTTTCACAGGTGTTCAATGAATCTAGAAAGACGTTCAGTGAAAAGAATCACAATGCTTACTTTCAAATCCACCTTAGATTTGTATTTTCAATTTACCTTGTACTAATCACTTACCCTTGTTATCCCCTGTTTTCTTTTTCATAAAATGTAGTTATTGGAACAAATGACCTCTGAGTTCCCTTCCTATTCAAGGGAACCATACTTCTAACTTAGGCAGGGATGGAGAGACTAGAATTATATTCCAAAATAAGAGAAAGAATTTGAAGTAGCACAAGCTCCAGACCACAGCTCTAAATGTTTAGATAGTGTAAATGGTGTGTATTGAAGTTTCCATATTTCTGTGGGACTTTTATGTAACAGTGGGGTGCTATAATAAATCTCTTAATAATGCCCATTGTCTTTATATCATTAACTCTAACTGTTATCAACTGCTCTTAGTGTCCCTTTTCTCCTTTCTCCTGCATTCCACTCTCAAATGTTAGGATTCAGAAAGCTTGAAACAGATAAGAAAAGAGAATGCCAAAAAAGTCATTGTGATGAATAATAAAAAATTTGAACTTTAGAGCTCCCCCAGGTATATTATTTTTTTAGAATCACATGCAGAAGTTCTGTTCCAAGGGTACCTTCAAAATCAGGAGATGGGTATACAAATTGAAAAAGATAAGTGAAACTTAAAAATTCTTTGTCAGAGAGTCAACCTATATCCCTGATCCAGGACATCTATTCATGTGGTTTCAGATTATGTAATCAGAGAAGGTACAAAAGTAATCAAATATGAGTGAAGGAAGATAGGAGTTTTTATACAGTCACAAAGAGATGTGAGTACCAAGGGAACACTGTACAAATTAATAGAATCAGCGTAATGATCAACTATGATAGATTTAGCTCTTCTCAGCAATACAGTGACCAAAATTTTCCAAAAAAAGAATGTTGAAAACTGTCCTCACATGCAATTAAAAATTTTAGACTTAAGTCTAAAAAAAAATAAATAGATGTCCATATAAAAATGAACTGTATGAAGGCTGAAATTGAGTCTCAGAACTAGGAAGCAACTAGAACATGAGGTAGAAAATTCAAGTAATTCTAAGTTTGTGGGAGAACAAGTTCCTCTTGCCTGGCATAAAGTAGAAGGAAAAGGGTATCTAATCAATCAATATTTATTAAGAACCTACTATGTGCTAAGCATCAAGGAGAGTAGTGACTAAGGGCCAAGTCCTTGAGTGTCTGATTGAATGATTCTTATACCTCTCTGGGTAGACCCAGATTTAGTACCCCAGTACCAGTTAGTATGGGTAAAGGCCCCAACCTCAAAGGTTGGGGAATAACAGGTCAAGAATCCAAGTATGCCATTATGCTCAGCCATGCATAGAGTGATTCACGGAAAAATAGTTTCTCAACTTTGTAGGGCTCAGATCTATACTTCTTTAGCTTCATTTAGACTAATTTTGAAGGAAGAAACTGTTTCTCTCATAACTGCCAAGATCCTGGTGCTATTTAGAGAAAATGGAGTCTGCTCACTCTATACATGAACTCACCTGAGAAAGGAAATTTGCAAGATTGACTAAAAGAATATGATTTTATAAGGGGTGGCTAGGTAGCACAGTGGATAGAGCACCGGCCCTGGAGTCAGGAGTACCTGGGTTCAAATCTGGTCTCAGACACTTAATAATTATGTAGCTGTGTGGCCTTGGGCAAGCCACTTAACCCCATTGCCTAGCAAAAACCTGAAAAAAAAAGAATATGATTTTATTTCTGCCACCTAGGGGTTCCATTGTGAAAACCTGCTCAGATGGGAATAATTGAGTTCAATGAATGACCAAAAGTGTTTATCAGTTTAAATGCCTTTCAGAGGTAAGAAAAAACAATTACCTTTAGAATTTCATATATATGAACACATATACATCCATATAGCCAAACCCACATCCACATGGATGTATGTATAAATATATAAATATATATATATATATATATATATATACATATATAGTATATATGCATGTATAATTTCTTCAACAGATGTTCAGGATCCACTGCAGATTCACTTAACCATAAATTCTCATTTTTTTTTTTTTTTTGCTTCAGGATGTACAAATGATCCTGGTTTTTCGAAGTTTAAACTGGTTGATTTCAAGCTCTGTCACATCCTACCAAAATGAAAAAAAAGTTTGAGTAGAGGTCTGGGGAAGAATTGTATTTATGGATCCCAGGGAACCAATCTCTGAATAACTCATTTTTCATATTACTAACCATCAGTCAATGAATATTTTTGTCCTTGGAAATTAACAAACATTAAAGCATGGAGGCCTTGGGACCTTCGCTATTGGAAATAGCAGCCAACAAACCAAAATCATGGTTTGAAGACCTATCTTTCTATCTATCTGTCTATCTATCTATCTATCTATCTATCTATCTATCTATCTATCTATCTATCTATCTATCTGTCTGTCTGTTTGTCTGTCTGTCTGTCTGTCTATCTATCTATCCATCTATCTATCTATTGATCTGTTTATAATAATATTCAACTATCAGATCTATGGAAAGGTGACAAATTTTTTACCAATCAAGAAAGAGAGTACATTATAAATTACAAAATGAATGATTTTGACTATATTAAGTTTTTTGTTTTTGCACTAATAAAATCAATTCTGCCCTAATTTGAAAGAAAGCAGAAAGCTGGGAAATAATCCATACAACCTGGAGTTCTGATAAAGGTCTCATTTCTAAAATATATAGTGAACTGCATCAAATTTATAAGTTTCAACTTATAATAATACTCAATATAATACTGAAGAATTACAAAGAAACAGAAGTCATTTTCCCCAAATTTTTAGAGTGATCTACCTATGTATGTGGGTAAGTACATTTGCTCATCCATTTCTGCTCACCCACAGAGTTCGTGTCTTTATTATCTCTCATCTGGACTATTATAAAAAACTTCCTGATTGGTCTCTTTAACTCAGATCTCCTCCACTCAGATCCTTCTCTATACAGCTGGTAAAAGTGATGTACTACAAACATTTGCTAAACATTACTGATTTAATTTCAAAATTCATTCACAAACATGCAAGGATTCACCAAAAAAAATCTTCAGCATACATTAATTTGCCTCAAAAGTGGGAGAAAATGCAATTATCTCTCATTTAAAAAAATAATAATGTTTTTATAGAATGTTGTCTTCACAAAGGGAAATAAAAGAATACTTGGCAAAATTAACTGATGCAAAAACCAAAAGATATCAATTAAAAATTAAAACAAACAAATTAAAAATGAAATCGTGATATTTGACTAACCTGGGATCATACAGGTTAAGGGTTTCCAACATAGGTACTGTTGTTATTAATGTGTACAATGTTCCACTAATTCTGTTCACCTCACTCATAATCAGTTCATGCAAGTCTTTACAGGCTTTTCTGAACATCACCCACTCATATTTCTTAGAGAATGATACTCCTCCACCACATTCAGATTCCACAATTTTTTCAACTAATCCTCAATTGATGGGCATTACCTCAATTTCTCATTTTTTATCACTACAAAAAGAGCTGCTCTAAATAGCATACTTGTACTTGTGTGTCTTTTTGTCTTTTCTATGATGTCTTTTGGATATAGATCTGGTAGTGATATTGTGGTATTGCTGAATCAAAAGGGTATACACAGTTTTATTGACCTTTAGACATAGTTTCAAATTGCTCTCCAGAATTATCTTTCAAGTTTTCAATGACTGTTAGGCACCACCATCCTTTTAGTTACATAGATTGTCACAACCTTGGTGTAATATTTGACTTCATCCTTTCCATCACTCCACATTCTCTCACCCTTCAATTATTAAATCATATCAGTTCAACATTTATCTCATTTACATTTATTCCATTTCTGTTCATCCACAGAGTTCATGCCTTTATCATCTCTCATCTGGACAAAAGTATAATAACTTCCTAATTGTTCTCTCTAACTCAAATCTCTTCCACTCAAATCCTTCTCTATATAGTTGGTAAAAGTTATGTGCTTCAAGCATAATTCTGACCATGTCATTTCCCTACTCAATAAACTCCTGTGGCTCCCTACTGATTTGAGGATCAATTATTATTCTATATTTAGCTAATCATTAACATTGATATTATGTCTGTTCTATAAACTACATAATTATTAACATAGCAGTACATGTGTTTAATTTATAATAGCTAAATACCTGTACTTGGGGAAATGTGCTCAAGTATTTTTACTGATGAGGTGCACCATTTAAAAAAGGTTAAAGATCCCTTAATATAGATAACTGACGTATATTACTAAACAAAAGATTTTGTGGTTATAAGTAGTCACGATTAATGGTGTAGCATAGTAGCTTCTAACATTGGGGCTATTTTGTATCTTATAGGGCAGCTCAATTTGGCTATGTCAGAAAGTACTGGACATGACTGTCAGTGAAAGATGTGCAGGTTAGGAAATCCATCACATTTTATCATCCCATTGAATTATGACATGCCATCCTTCATCTCTCTGTAATGCTTGCATGTTGGCTGCCATTATCTTGTCAATGCTTTTTACGCTCTTTTATTTAACCCTTTCTGCTTTTTGTGCCCTAGCATAATCCCAACAAAGAGAACTTGGAGACCACAAAATGCATTTCATGGATACTCACTGACATATAATTTTTAACCTTGAAGAATTACCAAAAAAAGCATAGGAAGCTTGATTTGATGGCCTTCTCTTCTTCATTTGTGAACAAATAAATTGGATTTGTTCACATCGTATAATAAAAGGAAAAGAAACAAAATTTTATTGTAAGTTTGATGAAATACTTTGAACAAGAATTCACTTTCTTTGGTGTGTTTGATTATGTTTCCTAGAAAAGTCAATTTCTTTTCTGTCCCACATTTCAGTTCACTGAAACATATCACCAAAAGCTTATTAGATAGTTCTACTTGCATATCCTGACATATCCTTTACTTTAACATATCTAAAACCAAACTTATCCTCCATCCCAAACCATATCACTTGCTCCTTGTCATGACTTTATCACTGTCATGGCCATATATATTCTCAGATACCTAGGTTCACTACCTACTTCACTTGTCATCAACTCATTCTTTCTTTTCTTTTACCGTCTAAGTCTAACCAATTCTATAGATTTTCCCTTCAAAATATATCTTACTTCCATTTCTCCTTGTCAGAGACTACAACCCTAGTACATAACTTCATCTCCTTCATAATTATAGTCATGACTTCCCACGTGGGCATTCTACCTCTAGAAGACTCTGCCTCCTTCTAATAATAATGCATACATCAACTACTTTATGTTTATAAAACACCTAAAATCATTGTGCTGTTCATTACAATTTACTGTTTTTATTTTGGAGGTTCAATCATATATATTGTTAGTTCACTGCTTAATGTGGATACTCTCTCCCCACTTAGTCTGTTGGCTTCTGAATATCAGTCTGAATTTTATTTTTTTTCTTCTAAACCATTCAGAGAGTATTAACATAATGCTATTAGTATAGAAAATATAAGACATTCATAAAACTTCAATGAATGAATTGGGTTGACAGAGATGAAGAAATTTAAAGTTATCATAAATTCAGTTCCAATTACATGAGTAAAATCTATATTATTTCTTTATTGCCAATGAATCTATAAATTCCTCCTTCTATGTTAAAATGAATCTCTTATCTAATTATTTATTCCCTTAAAGTCCTATCAATTGCCAATTCCATTTCCAGACGAGTTCCAATTTCTTAATTTTCTATCCTTTTTCTTACCAAATTATTCTATTTTCTTTGCTTAATCTCTTACTCTGTCACTAATCTGGTCACATTTGTTGAAACCAGGGACATTGCTTATTATAAGCTGTCATTACAGTTGGAATCTCTTGTTTATACTTAATGTTTCAAATTCATCCTTCTTTATTTCTTTTCCCCTTAGGGACTAAAATATGTGTTTTATGGCAGGACTCATATTACAGGATATCTATAAATGTGTTTCAAAGAAGTGGATAATGAGGGCAAATTCAATTATCAGAGCATCAAAAAGTAACCATACAGATCACAAACCTCAAAGTGTAAAAGAATTCAAAGTCAACTTTTAAAACCTAATGTTGGAAGAGGAATTCACTATTTACCACTCCATGACATGTTAATATCTTGTTTCTTCATGAAGATCTTCAGTGATGGAGAACTCACATTCTATTCATATACGACAACTTGTTCAAACACTCTCCAATTGTTGAGCAAATCTCAACCCCTAATTTCTAATTCTTTGTCACCACAAAAAGAGTTGCTCCAAATTGCTCTCCAGAATGGTTGGAACTGAAGCTGAATGTGAATGACATGTCATCACTTTTCAAATACCCCCCTCTTAGATGTATTCTGAGACTTGGCTTCAAAATTAGAGGAGTCAAATGTGAACTACACCAGACCTACTAGGAAATATTCCTTTAATAACTATCTGTAAGAAATGATGAACAGGTGTATTTTAGGAAGACCTGGAAAGACTTCAATGAAGTGATGCTGAGTGAAGTGAGCAGAACCACGTGAATATTGTACACATTAATAGTAAAATTTTGTGAGACTCTACTGTGATAGGCAGTTCTTTTCTTCAATACAGTATCAAGACAATTTCAAAATGCTATTCACATCCAGCAAAAGAACTATATAATATGAATGCAGATCAAAGCATACTATTTTTGCTTTTTTGCTTATTTTCTTTCTTGTGCATTTTTCCCTTTTGTTCTGATTCTTCATTCACAATGTGACTAATGTGGAAATATGTACAACATGATTTTACATGTATAACCTAATATCAGATTACCTGATGTCTTGAAGAGAGGCAAGGAAAAGGAAAGAGGGAGAAAAATTTGAACTTCAAAAATCTTATAAAAATGAATATTGAAGACTATCTTTAAAAGTAATTGGAAAAAAAATAAAATGCCTTTAAGATCAAGTAAAAAAACATCAGCCACAGAATTGATATCACATAAGTGAATTCTATCATCCAGTTCTGTAAAAATTGCCCAACTGTGGGAATCTTCATGCAAAACTCTGCATCATCCCTGAAAATTCCAAACTTTAAGTTTATAGAGCTTTTAAAAATTGTTATATCTTTCCCAATAGTTACCAAAGTGTTTTACATTTATTATGTGTATATATATAATGTATGTATATATATAATGTATATGTGTATATATATATGCACACACACATATATATACATATATGTATATATATACATATATATATATATATATATATACATATATGCAGAGACCATATCTTACTTAATCCTGTTGCATTCCTAAATTTGCATCCAGTATGATGGAGTGGACTTAGAATACTGTTCTTAGAATCAGAAAGGCGTAGTTTCATATCCTTCCTCTGGATTTACTAGTTGTATTATACTTGGCTAGTAATTTAACTTCTATATGCTGCAGCAGTCTCCTGCCAAAATGTAATCTACTGAGAGTGAATAGTGATCACCCTTGGTGAAAGCAAGCTGAAGAAATTAGGTGCTTTTTTTGTATATTTAGAAAACACTCAGTTCTTTGAGTAATGCAGTGAATGAGATACTTAATGTTTCTTGAAGCTGTTGACATAACTTACTGAGTATTTGACACAGGTGTGGTAGGAGATGAGGGAATTTAGATTGGAAAGAGGAAAAACAAAATGGGAAAGAAGTCATTTATGGGGTGGGATTGGATAAGAGCCTTTGAAGTCCCTTATTGCAGAAGCAATTAGGAATCAATTTAGGGTTCTTATAAGGATAGTGTATTAGGTAAAACAAACTTGAAAGCAAGTTTTCAAAATTGTTTTTGTTCAATTGTTTTCAGTTATTTCAGATTCTTCGTGACCCCATTTAGAATTTATTTTCTTGACAAAGATACTGGAGTGGTTTGCTGTTTTCCTCACCAGGTCTTTTCAAAGATAAGGAAACTGAGGCAAAGAGGGTTAAGTGGCATTATCAGGTAGTAAATGGAGTGACATTTACAGCTAGTAAATGTCAGGGGTCAGAATTGAACTCGCGAAGATGAGTCTTCTAATTCCAGATGAGTAACTTTATTATGTAACCTTAATTCCTCCCAAACTAACTCAAAAATAGGTAAATGCTTGATAGCAAAATTTTAGAACTATTCATTTTGTATGTGGTCCAGAACTGCTAAAGACAGAAGAAATGTTGGAGAAAAATGGCTGAAAGCAGAAACAAATTTATGACATTCAGTAAAGATGGAATGATCATACAAATTTCTCCTAAAAATATGTCTTCTTTTAGGTTAAATCAAACCCAATTAGATTCTTGCCCAGGAATTTAAGAATGAAAGTTGGAAATTGTCCAAAAATAGTAAAAGTCATATTCAGTTAATGCTTTGTAGGTTATATGATATATATAAATGATCTGACTTATTTCCATCCCTTATGTGTAAAGAGTTTTTTCCCCCTACTTGCTATTTAACAATATTTCCCCCCCCCCCCACTGCTTTCACCCAACTTTCCCTTATCTATTCCCCACTCCTCATATGTGGGGAAGAGACAGAGGAGAAAACTTACCTTTTTTCCCCCTGAACTGTTTTTGCATTTTGTATATATTTATATATGTGCAAGTTCTCTCCCAAAATGGTGCATAAGCTCCCTGAAGTCAGGGACTGTTTCAATTTTGTCTTTCAAATCTCAGATCCTAACAAAATTCTTGGAGCATAGCTTAACAATTGTTTGATAATTGATTAAGATAGTTATATTTTCTATATGAATAATATGGAAATATGTTAATCATGATTGTATACATATAAACCATATTGGATTACACACTCTCATGGAGAGGGGATGGTAAGGAAGAGAGAGAAAAATCTGAAACTCTAAAACTTACAAAAAGATGAATATTAAAAATTACATTTACATGTAATTCAAAAATAAAATAAAAAAATAACATTAAAAAAGATAATTGTGTTTTGCCTTTCCAGCATTTTCTTTATTCTCAACTAGTACAGCAGATGGATGTTCATTGCTGAGGACAGAAGCAAATATCTTCATAAGTTGAAATAGTTGCTCATGGGGGGGGCGTCTTTGTTTCAGTCAAATTGTTTAGAATAGCATGTTTTCTCCTCTATAATATTTTAAAGTCCCAATTTTTAATCAAATTTGATAAACAAATAAAGGTTGAATGCTGCGAATCAAATTAAATTTCTCTTTCAGAATACTGTATGAAAATAAAATGCCAGTCAAGAAAAATTAAAATCAACACTTTTTACTACTATTAAGTAGGTCACTGTGAATGTTATTACATGAATAGAAGTTTAAGAGATTTGGGAGTTCACTAATATTAACTAACATTCATCAAACACCTATATGACATTATCTATATGAGATAATACTTATAAGGTATGTATTGGTACATTGGAGATGCTATTAAAATGCTAATATTATTATAATTATTATCATATTATGTATGCATCATTAGATATCATATAATGCCCAAGAAGTGGTATATCTAGTGCCAACATGAATAGATTTATCTAAGAGTGTTCTGCAAGAGTCAGTCTTATTGTGGTACTTGCAATGTGATACTATCATCAGCAACTTGGATAATGGAATTGCAGAAATATTTGTCATTTGTAACAATGATATAGCAATTTTTCACCAATGCGGGAATAAATGGAAGAAGCATTCTAGAACACAAAGTGATATTGAGAAACTGAACTCATCAAAAACAAGGGGAATCAAGATCAATAAAGACAAGTTGAATTATGAACTCCTAAACTCTGGAAGGATATAGAAATAGTACTAAAGAAAAATCATAGAATGATTAATGGGTTAGATCAGGGGGTTTTAACTTTTTTTTTTTTTACATCATAGACATCTTTGATATACTCATGAAAGCTATAGACTTGTTCCCAGAAAAATACATAAAATGTATTCCTATGGTTGCAAAGGAAACCAATTGCATCAAAATATAGTTATCAAAATATTTTTTAAGCTTTTATATCCCAGGTAAAGAAACTTAAGGATAAGTAATGTGTTTATAAAGAAAGGTAAAAAACTGCTATGTGTCAAAGTGGACAAGATCTGAATTTGCCATCAGAAGATCTGAGTTTATATCCTAACTCTGACACCTAGCAGATGTGTGATTTTGGACAAATTGCTTCTGTACCTGAGTTCCCTCATCTATAAAATGAGTGTGTGGGGAAAAATGCTCTCTGTGGTACCTGTTATATCTGAGTCTAAAACAAAGTCAGAATCATTCTTTCTGACAAAAGAAGACAAACAGAGGTGACCATCTTCAAATTTGTGAAAAGCTTTTTCAGGAGATGGTGAGCAGCTGTCTTCTGTGTTCTTTCAAGGAGTGAAAAAGAGAAAATAGACAAACTATAGTATCAAGAATAAAGAATAGAAATAAATGAGATCTTCCTAAAAGACATGATAGGGTTTGAGAAAAAAGGCTTAAACTTCCATCATAATAGATTGGGAAAAAAGGGGAGAAGGATTTGAATTGTCTTGAATTGATCATATTTCTAGTTCTCTAAATATTCTATAAACTTTGGAGTTTTGTTTTAGCTCTAGAAGAATGAAGCAAATTGTTTATAGAAAAAGGGGAAGAAAACACTAGGAAGGCAAAAGGGATGGTAGTTTCTATAAGCACCTCTGACATTTTCACCTCTGGGGCAGTCAAGCATGGAGCAAAAGATGAACTCAGAGCTGGCCAGGTGATTTGTAGGTGCTACATTTTCATAAGGAAAAGATTAAAGAGCTTTCTGACAACAGGGCAGTAAATCATTCCCCACCTCCAGAGCCAAATGTGGTGCACTGAGGCCTCTCCACCCTGATTAAATAAAGGATGGCTCTGTGAGATGGGCTAAACTTAGCTGACAGCTCCTGAGTGAATTGGCATCTTGCCGGCTGCCACTGACAGCTAATCTTCTCTCCGGGGAATCCTTGCTAAGGTTGGTAATTAAAATGGTTGAAAAGATATCAAACACAGCAGACACTCCTCCCAAATTCTAGTCCTTAGATCTTCTTGTTTGGAATATCCTAAGGGTTAGAATGATCATACCAGACATTGGTCATAGACTATGGGTCTACATGTCAAGAACCTACCAAGATGTAAATGTAAAACAATTATATTTTTCTGAGCATGTCAAGAGATCATACAATCATCAACTACATTTCAGAACATTTTGAATTCATTTATTGCCAGGCACAATGGTCTGGGTGGTTACACTTTGAAAGAACAGATTAGTGGTGACAGCATGAAAAGTTTAGGTTTAGACTATGATGCATCCAATCAGTAGACTAGGTTTAAAATTACAAACATTCAGATATCTGCAAAAAAATAGTATAGTTAGCAGAAAATACTCAAATATGCTTGTGATTATGTCAATTTGCATACTCCCTCCAATTTTGAGAATTAATGCTATTGATACCTATTGATGCCTACCCAGTCTATATAACTCATCTATATTCTCTCTTTTGTGTTACATTTTAGTATCACCAGTATCATAAAATATCTTAAAATATGACTTTTTGACAGTCACATGACTTAAAGATTTTAGTTGTAAATTCTGCCAGAGATTAGTGACCTATTGCAATCAATCCTATTTTTCTTAACAATGATGAGAAGAAAATATGATTCATGTTGACACTGTTTTAGGTTTTTGCAAGGCAATAGGGTTAGGTGGCTTGCCCTAGGCCACACATCTAGGTAATTATTAAGTGTGAGGCCAGATTTGAACTCAGATACTACTGACTCCAGGGTCGGTGTTCTATCCACTGTGCCACCTAGCCGCCCCACATGTTCACATTTTATTATAAATCTAAGATCAGGAATTAGAAGAGGATTACCAATACCAATGAAATATAAATATATGGTGCACTTAATTCAAGGACCAAGCTAAATAGAGAATGCTACCTCCTAGAAGGTATGGACAAATTTGTCAGTACTTATTACAGGGTGTGGCACTGTGATTAGTAAGCGATTAAAATGCTTACTGATTGGTTGAATTAGTAAACAGATGGTGTTACATAAACAATAGCAGAAGTGAATGGTTCAAAACATTTGGCAGTGAAAGAATTCTTAGCATAAAAACAAAAATTTGTTGTTATATCTTGAGTGGTCTTAAGTTTTTAGAAATATCTACTTTAAGAAATTCTTACTTTTAGAAATGGTGCTAAATAATATACTCATATCATTACATATCCTCATCATCACCATCACCATCACTACTATCATCTTTCATTGCTTCTAATCTTAACTTTTCACTTCAAACCTATCAAATAAAAATATTAATAAAAGGCTCTGAAAAATACTGTTTGTATTCATCCCCAAACACACTCTCCTATGAAACTAGTAGGGAAGAAAAATGAGAATGCAAGTCAAGTGTGACAGTTCCCTTTTAGTCAATGTGGAATTGAAGGGAAAAGACCCATTTTATTTCCTCTAGGTTTCATTTCAGGAATTGACTAAATGCAGATATGAGATTACCTTACCACCTAGCTTAACTGAGAACCAAAGGTGACTATGATAATGGAAGTCACATTTTCTTAAACTTAAATTGGGCCATACAAATCTGAAAAATTTCTTTATTTCTCATTAATGAATATTGAAATTCAAAACAGTTCTGAAAAATAAAAGATGCACGGTCACTATAACTATGGGACAACTATTTATTTTTAGTAATGTTGTTTGGAGAGACCAGAGAATGGCTAAACAAAAGAAAATGCATGGTGAGTATTTATTCTGCATATGCCTATATATAAACATGTTTTCTCTCTAGATAAAATCAAAACTTGAGAGCAGTGATTTGTTTTGCTTTTTCTGTCTTCATATACCAACAGTGCCTTAAAATAGAAGAAGATTAAGATTTTGGATTGGTTGGTTGGTTGATTGAAGGAGGGAAGAAACACAAGAAAAAGGAGAAAGATCGTTGTTTTTCCTTCATAATATGCCTTGGACTTCTGTGCTTAATTAGAGAATTCCATGGAATACAATTTAAAATGACCAGATTACCTATAAGGACTAAAGAAAATGATCTGGAGCTCAAAGAAGATCACAAGTTAAAATATATTGAGCAGCTGTAGGTTATTTTTTTTTAAAGAATAGTATGCTATTGTGGATATTATTTTTAAAAATTCCAAAATACTCAACATGTTATGTTCTTATTAAAGCAGAATGTCTAGTGGTATTCTTTCCCTAGACATTGTTGAGACAATGACATTTCCAGAAAGAAGAGAAAATTAAGTTCAATTCATTTAGCATCATGAGGAGTGTTCTATCCTTCACAATAATACTTTCATGAAACCACTCTCATCACTGTTCAGATGGCAGAATAGCCATCTTTGGGGAAAAAAATCTTTTAAAATAAGAAATCTAACTGAAGTAAAGATACATTTGGGGGAAGAAATCTATTCTTATCATTAAACCAAAAATCAGAGGAAAGATGTAAAACTTAGGTTTGGCTTTGCTAATAGCACACTGGTGCTCTTGACAAGTCAATTAAACATTCTGGGCCTCAGTTTCTTTAAATGTAAAATCAAGTGTGAGATGATCAACCTTGATGGAAGCAGCTCCTCTCAGCAGTTCAGAAAACTAGGACAACCTTTTTAGACCAGCTATGGATAATGTTATCCCCATCCAGAAGAAGAAAAAACAAAACAAAACTAAACAAACAAAAAAAATTCATAATCTGATGACTATTTTATAAAAATTATCAGTCATGTGTCTCTTTCCCTTAATCTGAATTTCTCATACTGATAATGACTTATCTGTAAACATGCTTATCAAATATATATATATATATATATATATATATATATATATATATATATATATATATATATATGTTCAAGGCTAACCTGACTGGAAATTTTGTAACTTAAAAAATATACATATGTATATGGTTAAAATAAATAAGAACAAAAAAATATAAAATGAAAGGAATGAATTTAGATCTATATTCCTTTGTAAACCTAAAAGAGATTAGAGTAAGTATATATATATATATATATATATATATATATATATATATATATAGTATAAATACATATATACTGTAGAGCAGTGAACATGACTTCAATTCCTCGAAAACTCCTCAGTCATTTATTTGAAGGAATGCTTAGTGAACTTTCTAAATTGAAAAAAAGTCACCACAAACTGCCAGAGTATCTTTTACAACAGCAGATCCTGGCAGACTATTCTGATTTTCATTTTTCACTGTGATATTAGATTGCTAGATCCTAAGGATACCAATGATTTCAACAATGCCTAGATTTCAACAAAGCACTTGACAATCTTTTGTAGTACTTTAGAGAGATGGGACATGGGTATTAATACTGGTAGGAGAATTATTTTAGAAAGATAAATGTTAAAACCCAGAGAATCATCTTAAAGATTGGATATCACCTTTGGACAAAGGGCTTTAGTGGAATATCTACCAGATCTGTTCGTGGCTCCTGTACTATTTAACAGAAGGAAAAAAGTCATTATCAAGCTTGCATATGAAATAAACTTAGAACTGAAACTAATAGTTGCAATAAAAGACTCAGTCTATAAAAGGTTTTCAGGTTAGAATATTGTTATGAATCACAATATAAAATTTGACCTGGCTTAATGAAAACTCTTACAATACAATTCAAAGTATCAACTTAAGTTTTGAGGGGTTAATGTTTGAAAAATACATGAAAGTTATAGTGGAATGTAATCTCAAGAGCAGGCAGCCATATACTAGATAGACAAAGTCTTAAGAAGCTAATAGTAGATTGTTCTCAGTAGAGTTCAGATAACATTTGAAATATTGTATTTAGCTCTGTTGGCTCAATGGATAAAGTGCTGAACCTGAAGTTAGGAAGACTCATCTTAATGAGATCATATGAGATCGTATGAGAAAAACAGGTATTAATACCTACTAGTCGCGTGACCCTGGTCAAGTCACTTAATCCTTTGTCTCACTTTCCTTATCTGTAAAATGAGATGGAAAAGGAAATGATAAACCACTCTGGTATATCTGCCAAGAAAATCCCAAGTTGGGTCATAGAGTGTCAAGCATAACTGAAAAGACTGAAGAATTACCATACTTAGTTTTAAATGAAATATTTTGGAAGACTTTGAGATAAACTGTAGAATATATCAAAACAGATAATCAGGATAGTGAAGGCCTTTAAGAATATTTTATATGAGCAATAATTAAATCAACTAGTACTTCTTAGATCAGAGAAGAAAAGAATCAAGTTTAATCAGGTCAGCTTCATATGGGGCAATTGTTAATAGTGGATAGAAGTTTCTAAGAAGAAAAATTAGACATAAGAAAATTTTCCTTACCACAGCTTTCCAAGCATGAAATATCTCAGGAGGTATCCCATGTATTGGAGGTCTCTGATCAAAGACTCAATGAAACTGTGATATCTATATTGTAGAGATAATTCTTATCTAGATATTCAATTTCCTCAAATGTACCATTCAGTCTATGTTATGGTTATTTCAATCTGGGAATCCTTGCTTCAGAAGATACTATAATAATGTGAAATAATAGTATTATTATTATTATTATTATTATTAGTAGTAGTAGTAGTAGTAGTAGTAGCAGTAATAGTAGTAGTATTAGTAGGAGGAGGAGGAGGAGGAATAGGAGAAAGAGGTGGAGGAGGAGGAATAATAGTAGGAGTAGAGGTTTCTGAGGATGGCAAGGCACTTTACATCTTATTTGGTTATCAAAATAATCCCATAAGGTAGGAACTATGGCTATTATTACCCCCCTTTTCCAGATGAGTGAATTGAGACTCAGAGAAAATAATTTTCCAATTGTTCCACAGTAAAAGTAGAAGTAGAAGATGCAGAATGGGTATCTTCCTCTTACTCTAAATGTAACACTTATACACTGTCTGGACAAGCCACAATTCATTTTAGGTCCTTTGTATATAAGATTAAGATATTAATATGAGTAATATCTATGTTATAGGGTTGTGATGAAGATCAAATTTAATAAATGTTTGAAGCACTTCATAAACTTTAAAGTACCATATGTTAGCTTTATCATTAAAGAGATATTGAATTATCACAAAATTAAAACTCCTACCACACACTACTGTGAGGAAATTTTCAGTTTTTTCTTATTTTTTCTGAAGAATTACATTTAACTCCCTTATTTTGCAATATTTTTCCTCAAAAAACTTTCTAAAAGAAGTTTTATTGCTGAAGGTGGTAGGGGGAAATTAAGGCTCTACTGTTATGACAAAAAGAAGCAAAAAAGATACCTAAATAATATAAATAATATTCTATAACTATTACCCTATCTTTCCTTTAACCCCATAGTACTGGTAGAGGTAAAAACAACTTCAGAGGAAACCTAATTCAAATCCCTCATTTTATAGATGAAGAAGCTGAGACCAACAGTGACTGAGTGATTTGTACAAGGTAACACATACAACCATTTGGTTTCAGGTCATCAAGTCCAAAGTTCTTTCCAAAACAACACAATGAAAATCTTTGTTAGGCTTATGGAATGGTTGTATTTTCATATCAATTTTTCCTCCCTTTACTGAGGCTACTGTACTGTAAGAATTAAATCTCTATCTATTTATCTAGCTAGCTACCTTTCTATTTAAGGAGTTCTCTAAAAACAAACTAAACCTTCACGAGGATGAACCAAGCTGTGTATTTAGGTCATTTTATTCAATTTGTACTGTTCATTCTGCTCTGTAAAATAAATAAATAAATGCAAATAAAGAGAAAAAATCTTTTTTTTTAACTGAATGGGAAAAAAGTGCTTGGGAGAGATAAAGCTTGGCAATGTCCCAAGTGGTTGTCTTTTCTATAGCACTGTGGTTTTTCACATGATATACTTCTAGGCTATTCTATTATTTATACTAAAAAGCCAATTGCTATTCCTTAGACCTTGACATCTCTTTAGCTCCCTTTTCCCCTGCTATACTGCTAGAGAACAAGAGCAGAGCAGTAATGGAAAACCTCTCTCCCACTGACCTGGATTGTACTATATGATGTTAAGCACCATATTCTCAATTTTTGTTCAGTCATTTTCAGTCATATCTGACTCTTCATGACTTTATTTGATGTTTTCTTGGCAAAGATACTGGAGTGGTTTACCATTTCCTTTTCCAGCCCATTTTGTAAGTGAGGAAAATGAGGCAAAGAGGGTTAAATGACTTGCTCAGGGTCAAACAGATGAGGACAGACTTAAACTTATGAAGATGAATCTTCTTGACTTCAGACCCAGAACTCTATACCACCCTATGTTCAACTATGCTGGTGACTCTTCACCCCTGCTACTCCATACTCATGCCAATCTGTTTCTTCACATTCACTAAGTGCTGTGAAAAATATTTTAGGAATCAAAAGATCTCAGCTCAAAGTCTAGTTCAGATGTTTGACCTCCAGTCATTATTTCCTCTGTCTAGAAACCAAATTGCAAAGTGAGGGGTTTGAACTAGTTAAAGTCTTTTTTGTGGATATCTTTAGCAGTTTGGTGATTTCTATATATCCCTCTCAGGGTAAAGGTTTTAAATGCACAAAAGAAACCACTTAAAATGAAATATACATAATCTATCTCTCTTGACATTGGTGTAGATATAGATAGATATGTCACATTATCTGTATCTATTGCCACACATTTCTTTAGAGTTATACATAGACACAGATGATATAGATATGAATGGAGATACAGATACAAATATAAATATATTTTAGAGCTAATTATATCTATATTGATATATCAACCAAAGGTCATATTATTTAGGCCAACATTTTCAACATTACTAAATCTTCTAATTTGTCTATGAAACAAACCCAAACTTAGGGCAGCTAGGTGGCATAGTGGATGGAGTACCATCCCTGGAATCAGGAGGACCTGAATTCAAATCCAGCCCCAGACACTTAATAATTAACTAACTGTGTGATCTTAGACAAGTCACTTAACCCTATTGCCTTCCAAAAACAAAACCAACAAAAAATCCCCAAAACTCACAGGATGATTGCAAAGAGATATGAGTCATTTTGACTATGTAAAGTTAGATTAAAAATGGAATCATATTAACACTTTGGTCATACATTCATGGATGCCGCAGGAAAGTGATGGAGACATACTTGAGAGAGAAACTAATTCTGTATAATAGAGAAAGATCAAATCTATGCTCTAGAGGACAAGTCCGATTGGCAACCCCCCCCCCCCCAGGGACCTACTTGCAGCTTCAGCTGTGGTTGACCTTGTCTATACCTCAGTATCCTCTCTCACCAAATTCAGCCTCTGCTGGAAACCCAAAGTCAATCGTGACAAGGGCAGATGCCAAGAAGACAAACAACAGCAAAAATATGATAATGGCAGTCTGAACAGCGCCAGCTCTTCAATTCCATTCAATTATCTGTACCTTTTCTCCTGATTTCCTTGACTTCAGGATGTTATTTATCAAGTGTTCTATAATTAATCAGACACTGAGCTTGACTGTGCTAATGAGACTCTACTTAACATACCTCTCGAACCATTTTTTCACCTGCAGTACCAACCTCCACTACTGTAACACCTACAACTCTCCTTTTCTTTCTAACAGTGGCCTTGGGGTTTTTGAATTGATAACTTCCCAAGACAGTTTCAAGGACAAATTAAAATCCAGGTGAAAGGGAATCTCTGCACTAGTTAGCCAATCAGCTCATTGCTATGCACATAGATACTGAAACATGCTCTGTTCAGACTTGGTGACTCAGTCACTTCCCACTGTTTGTCTCAATACTACTTCCACTAAATTCCCCTCATTGCAAACCATGGCTCCTGTTTAATTTTGCTCAGTTCTATTTACATTGTTTTCACTGCAAGCGTTTTAATGGTTTTTTTTTTAGTCCTGTTCCCCTTTCTGCAATCTTAAATTCTGGTTAAATGTTCACTATTACAGATGTGTAATTATTTAGTAACTTTTTTCTCCTGTTGATCTTTAATTTCATCGATTGAAAGCACAAAGTGCTATATATACTTATCAGCTAGTATCAGTGTAGATGAATCACTCTATTAATTGGATTTGTTAAATACCTTCTATGGATCAAGAGGGGCTCTAGAAACCGGGAATACAATGACATATGTCTTTCTCTTTTCTATCGTGGAAAACAAGAGTTAATTTTCTGGATGATCAAAAGTCATTTTTTTTAAAACCTTTCTCTAATTTCCGAAACTTTTATTACTGGTATTCCTTCCATTACTGAAGATCTTAGATCTTCCATGAATGCCTTGGTAGAGTTTTTCATGAGTTACTATGAAGAAAAATTTAATCACTCTGCAGTTAGTCTTTATATTATTGAATTAATGTTTATTTATTATGATAAATATTATTTGTAATCACAAGTAATATAATTATTAATGATAATATTTTGTTTTCAAAGCATTCAGTTTTAATTTGAACCTCAAATTCTATTTTCCTCAATTCATTGAGAAGGCAAACAATATAATATCCATTGTATATCTAAATTCATGAAAAATATATTTGTATATTTGCTATTTGCAAAAGAAAATAAAATAATATGAAAAAAAGTAGGCTTTGGTCTGCATTTAGAGTTCATCTGTTCTCCTCTGGAGGTGGATAGAATTTTTCATTATGCAGTTTTTGGAATTGTCTTAGACTATTGTACTGATTATAGTTACAGTCATACTTCTTATATTCTCTTACCTGGTTGATCTTCAAATGTTAAACACACAATTCATTTTTCAATTTGTATTTGAACTTGTACTCATAATTGAGATCTTTCCACTTCTTTCAGACCCTTTCATAGACTTTACACCTCTAGTATAACCTTGGCATACTGAGAATCATCCCCTTGCCATGAAAAGGGCAATAAATATTTAAGGGAAATGTAACTAATGACATTTTTAGTCTAAATCTACACTGCTCTCTAGGTTTGTTTAAGTCTAAGAACTTTTCTACATAATGACTCAGTTGACACATCAATGTAATAGGCAGCATAGTTATATGTTGAAAAGTGTCATATTTTTGAACTTAATATCAATAGTCATTAAAATTTCAGCATACAAAGAAGAATGAAAAAAGAAAAATATATATGATGGCATGAACTTGTTACCTATAGTTTTCAAGTTCATATTAAATTATTATAGCAGTAAAAAATTGTCCTATTTGCATCCCTTTTGAAATTCTTTTAATTTTATTCTGCATATTTTTAAAATTTTTATGGAATCTTTTAATTTCTGTTTTTGCATCCTTATCATAGAATATAATTGCATAATTGGTGATGCATTATTAGTCCCATTTTACAGAGAGCCAATTATTCCATGTTATATAATGTTATCAGAGTATACTATAGCCTGGGGAACACACATTCAAAAAGAGGACTTTAAAAATGTGATTTTTGCCCTCAAGGAACTCACAATCTAAGTGGAAATATAAAATTAACATACAGAGTGGACAATTTGAGAAAGTTATATGAGAATATAATTGAGTACTAAATTATGTGATACAAATTATTAGCACTGTAGGAATTCAGAAAAGCCACCAACAATTGTTTAGAAGGCAGTAAGACTTAGTAGATCATTTTGGATTTTCCTTATCTGTGATAAATGAGTTTTAATCGTGCATCAACTACTACCTGTTTGACATTGGACAGTCATTTAACCTCTAATTCTCAGTTTTTCATGTTCATCATTTGATCCCTAAAATAGGGATTAAAAGAGCACCCATAAATAGAAAAAGTTATGAGGAGCAACTGAGATAATTCATGTAAAATGCTATGCAAATTATAAAGTATTATGATGATGAAAATTTTAATAAAAAGTTATTTCCTATTATTAACATTAATGTTTTAATGTTAATGAAATACAGACAAGTTTCCCTTTACATAAGGGGACCTTTCTGAAGACTCTATGTAGAAGAGAATCTTCGGTAGGGTATAGATCAGGGGAGCACTGATGATAGTTACAGTCATACTTCTTATATTTTACTGATAGAAACTCAAGGAAGAATGCCGGGGAAAGACTTCTGGGAGTCCTGACCTGAGCACTCATAGAGGATAAGCTACACAGGTGAATGGGGACATAGATATTATACAGGAAGATAGATGACCAAAGGAAGACAACTGGAGGACTGATAAGTGGGTGGCTATGTAGAGCTGGGCAGCATTAGACTATGTAGCCAAGTCTCAGATCTGGTGATTGATAGCGGTAGAGGCATCTTTTCTCAATATTCTTATACTTTCAATAGGAAAGCTTATCATTTTTTAGGATGTTGTTTTTTGTGGAATTGGGTACAAGTTTGGGGAGTGCCAAGGCAAGAAACAGAGAGGGAGAGAGAAAGAGAGAGAGAGAGAGAGAGAGAGAGAGAGAGAGAGAGAGAGAGAGAGAGAGAGAGATTGAGAGAGAGATTATTGCACAGTAAAATTAATGTGGATAGTTTTCCATTTGTTTTTGGAATGTGATTTTGAAATGTGTTTTTTGGAATGTGATTTTCTTTCAGAATTCTTTACGTAAAGTTGAAGTTGAATATTGCGAATTTATATGAAGTGGGAGTTGTTGGAAGTTAAATACTAAAAGTCAACAAATAGGATAAAGGATATCACATGAAAGAGGGTATAATTAATGTCAAAAGAATAATATATACAATTAGAAATAATTTGTTGAGTAGCCTAGAGTGATCTAAGAAGTATTCTTAGAAAAGAGGGATCTTCTATGGAACCTAGAAGAGTGGTTAGATAAAGATGAAAGGGGTTTGTAGAAAAAGCGACAGTAGAAAAAACATATGATTTCAAGAGAACATTTTAAAGAAGCATCAAAAGTAATTGATGACAGATAATATATGAGGAGTAAAGAACTGGGAAGAATCAAAACAAATGAGATTTCAAGTTTGGGTGACAAGGAAAATGTCAATGCTGTTAATAGAATAGGAAAGTAAGGAAGAGGGAAAGAAATGGGGAAGAGGGGGATAGGAGTGTGGAAGAACACTTAATGAATTCAATTTTAAAATTTCACATGACAATAGATCATTGGAGTGGAATTTTCTAGGAGGAAGGAAGACTAAAATCATTGGGAGAATCAGGATAAAATGAGACAATACCAGTAATGCAATGTGCAAAACTGGTAGCTATTATTATTATTAATTAAACTATCATTATAATTTTATCATTACCAATCTGAAGCACCCACATTAAATTAATAATTTAAAGGTTTGAAGAAAAATTAATCTTTGAGGAAAAAATTTATAAAGAAAGAAAACATGACCAAAAATTCAAAGCCAGACAATGCCTGCCTTTAACAGTCAGAAAAAAGGGAAATATCACAAAACTAAAAAGAATAGATTTTCAAGAATTAGTGGATGGTCAAATTCTAGATAGTGGTCAAAGAAAATGAAAAATGACAAAGGTCTATTGGATTTAGCAATTCTGAGGTGACTCTATATATGTATATATGCACATTTGTATGTATACATATACACACATATATATCAATATATGCATAGATAAACATATATATCTATGTTTATACACAAATATAAATATTTATACGTATAAATTTATACATATTTGTATGTATAAATATTTATATGTACTTGAGAGTGTAAAGTAGGTTTTGCATTTATTGTTATCTTATTTTTCAAATAAGTTGTATCTTCTCTATGATTCCATAGTTAGAAAGTGACAAAAATGGGATTCAGACCCAGGTCTTTTTTATTTCTAATTCAGAACTTAATACATCCCACCTTGCACTGAGAGTGCAAGTTAATGAAAAACACTATGGTTATAATCTTCACAAGAGGACCATTTGCTACACTATCAAAATGAATATTTATTATTTTCAGTTTTTGCTCTTGAGGAAAAATTACACTGTTTGAACTGGATAGGGAAGCAAGCCACCCAATTTATGTTACCTGTCAAATAATCTGGCTCTAACAAGTAGTTGGTCTTTACCAGTATAAACACTCCATTCTCTTTCAAAATTAAAATAATATATCCCTTGGGAGTGAGGGTGGGAAACAAAAGAGAAAGGAAATAAAAGCAGAACGAATGAAATCATGAATAAAAGAGAAAATTAAGATGGATGAAATAGTGCAACAGATAGAGAGAACAATTACATCAAAAGCCCTGATCATTTGTTTTTGACTTCTAAGATCTTGGAAATCAGAAAATAATTGTGCAATGTGTATGCCAATGACAGCACATTGGCTATGGAATCCCAAGTATTCCTCTTCAGTTAGGACACAGGTTGATTGCAACAACTCAAGTCTAAGAGGTAACATCACTTTCTTCATAAAGATACTTCAATCTGCATTATTCCTCCCTCCCCATGGATGCTCTGGTGCTGAGATACTGATAATAATATGCTCTGATTTTTTTTGCTCAATAAAGGAGAGAGTGAAGCAAAGGCAGTAACAGAATCAAGTCACAGGAGGGGTAAGGAATATTATCCATAACAGAGCTAACTATTTTATGGATTAAGGCCATTCATTTGTCTTCATAGTAGTCAGATGTAAAGTGATGCATCAGAGCCCTGGTTTGGGTCAGACTTTGGCCATGAACATCTATATATTATATATAAGGCCACGTTATAATTCCATTTGTTCATAAAGGTATACAGCTCTGATTAGGAAACATGAGTTTCATTAAAACACAGGAAGACAAGTCAAATATTTAAGCCATGTGAGACAAAAGAAAAAAGTTAGTTTGACAATGGATGACTCAGAGTAATAATTGAGTTGGAAATAAGATATGGAGTCTTAAATCCCTTTGATTTTATTTTGAATCTGAAGATGAATGGCAACATACTAAAGTAATTGTAAATTATGTAATAATATTCTAGTAATTGTTATTCAATGGTGAAAAGGTATAGAGATGCAATTCATTTTGGGCATCTTTCCATTATTCTTTCCCATTACTCATCAATATTTTCATGCATCCTTTCAGTATTCTTTATACATAACCATTAGGTACAAACTTTTCTATATACAAAAAACTCAAAACTCCTAAACTCATATTTCCCTACTTTAGTCAAGTCTGAGTATCTTGTGTTTCCATGGGGAGCTGCAATCTACAGCAGGCAGTTCATATGTCTTTTTCATTTATCATAGGTCAATAGTTGAGTGTCCTCTAGGATATAAAGAAAGTACTTGTCAACAGATCCCTTGATACCGTTAAATGGTTTATCATCCAAAAACAGAAATGCTTATGGTTTGATCAATGGAAATGGAAGTGCATCTGAATTTCTGCTGTACTCTAAGGACTACTGGGTCTTTCCACTAACCCTGCTACTAAACCATCCCCTATGTGCTGTTTCACTTATTGGAAGATGAACATCTTGAGACTAGGGACAGTCCTGCTTTTCTGTTTGTTATCCCTAGCACTTAAAATGGAGCTTTGTGATCAATCCAGAATCATTTTACCAAAAAATAATATTGTGTATCACATGCTGCCCTAGGAGCTAGGGATACAAAAAATGAAAAACTACCCATTCATTTAAAAGAGAAATGTAGTTACTTTCATTATTCATTTCCCTACTTCCTTGAGTGACATCTATTTTTTCTTCATTCAGTGATCTTCACTCTTTTCTTCTGAACTCCAATTCATTGCTGCCTTTCCTCTTTACCCAGTATAGGGACAGCAATTTCCTTAGAGACCTCAAACTCATCACAACTTTTCAACAGCCTTAACAAGAAGAAAGAAGGAACTGTCTGAATATGACAAATGGAATTAGCCCTCTGTTATTCAGAGTTTCCGTTGAAGCAAGTGCTGATATTTACAGTATGACTTGTAAAACGCCAAACAACTCCATAATCCCCATGGGGTTCCTCTACAACCAGGACAAAATGTCACATCAGAGGTAGGTAATTAATCTCCCGTCATGCCATTTATCACCTTTCTAGACAGCACTCCTCCCAAAACTGTTAGGTAAGCTGCCGTTTACTATTAGTATTTGTCACTGTTTATATGATCTGACCCCATATGCCTAGGGCCTAATACAACAACACATATAAGGCCACAAAGCTATGGGTCAGAGAATTCAAAAATTGGAAAATAGAATTTCTTGAATTCTTTTTATTCTAGGCAAATTCTTTCCCCTATGGAATTAACCACTTAATTTTGGAAAGGATGTAAAAGTTGAAGAACTCTTACAATAACCATTGCATTTTTGCCCCAGTTTAATGGTAAATGCACATATTTCAAAACTAAGCATTCCAAATTGCAGACATTAAAATTTCCAAAGATTTTTCTGCTTTAGATCAAATAGTGTTCTGTAAAATAATGAACAAAGGCAGAAAAAGGGTTCTCATTCATCTAGTCCAATTCTAGTACCAGCCCTAGTTTGGGTTTTTTTTTCCTCTTTAAAGATCAAAACCTCAGAGTGATTGAAGTGCTGATCTTTCTTTTGTTTCTATTAGTTTTAACCTGATCTCTTCTCTGATATACCCAGGGTCTCTTGGATCAGGTCTTAACGAACCTTTCTACTCTTTTGGTTTATCCAATTAGAGTTTTTCTTATGGGGTTTTATTTTTGGTTTGTTTACAAGAGAACATTATTAGCAATTAAGGAGAAAATAGCTTATATAGTCTGAAGAACTGTATTCTAAGATTCCAAATCCAGTCACCCAAAAAAAAAATCAATCCAAATTTTTAAAGTTAATATACCATTATCTGATTAGTTAGGCCTGGCCTTTTTAGATTAGAGTCTTGGTCTGGCCTTTTTACATGAATCCTTATGAACTTGGACTTGACTGTGACTGTTCTTGCCAACAACCAAATCCAAATTCAACTTCTTTTTTCTTTTATAATTCTAAGTTGCTGCTCCTTTTCTTATGCCTCCCACCAAATTCTGACATTAGGGTTTTGCTTCTGGGTGCCACTAATCCATACCCCACTGACAAAATTTGACAAGTTTGATGCCAACTGGATAAAATTATATATTTCATTCCATTCTGTGTCCAGTAACTAAGCATAACATGAAGTAAAGATTGGTATGATTTTTTTGGCCAGAGGACCTAAGATCAAATCCAAGTGGGACCTTCATTGACACTTCATTTTTCTTGACCTGTTTCCCTAAAATCACTTAAATGAGGGACTGAATTAGAAAAGGATGAAGATCCCCCTCTAGAATCTCAATCTATGATGCTTTGATCTCCCTCCATTTATCTATGTTAATAATATTAAGTATTGCATTATATCACCCAAGCCTTGAAATATATAGGGTACCATTCTCTAATTTTTAAAAATACCGCAGTTAAATTAATGGAAACATAAAATTTCCACTTAAAGATAAGGCAAGGGTCTTTATTATGTGCTGTTAGACTGAGCCTCAACACCAGCACAAGTGTTATATAGTCATATTCGATTCTTCTTGATCCCACATATTCAGTTGACTTGCCAGGATAGTATTTACTTGGTCTCCATTTAACATGATCTCTACATATCAGACCTTACATCCTCATTTCTTCAGAATATTTCTTGGATTTCTCATTTTAAAAATATTGCACTTAGGTCTCTATATTTCCCTGATTTGAATATCATCAATATGACTAGACTCAGAAAGACGCCCTCTCTTTAAATGACAACTTCTGGAGGAATCTGAAATAACATGCCACAATGCCATATGTACCAATATGCAAAAGACCTCAAGTAGTTTTTGTTTGGAAAATTTTATTGAAACTTGTCTAGTAATATTTTTAAAAAGTCTTAAAATTCAAACATACTCTGGGTTTGAACACCTCAAAGTTTCTATTACTTTTGATTGTCTTCCTGACTCCTATCTTTCCATTTGATATGTTCTGATCTAATGAAAGACTTAACAGTATGGAATGTAAGATGTATGTATCCCATGCTCCAGTACCCATTGGGGCTGGACCCCCATAGTTGTCAGAGCTCGGCCACAAGGCTGTGTTGCACCCATCCCCCCATCAATGCCCGAAAAAATAAATTCAATGCTGACAGCCTGCCAAGTGCATTTCTTAAGCTCTATAAGCCACTATATTTTGACACTATTGATTGGTAAATATGAAGACTGAACTACATATTGGAAATGGCACTTAGATTCAGAAAACTTGGGTTCAGTTACAGTAACATACCATTATAGTTTTCTGGGATGATGAATAAGTCACTTAAGTTCCCAAGGCCTCAGTTTCCTCATCTATAAAACAAGGAAAATAATTCCTTCCCTATTGACATCACAGGATTGCTATAAAAGGTCAGCTAAGACAAACAAAAGAAAGCTTAGTAACCAAAAAATGTAATATAAATGTAAAATTATCAATATTATGTTGATACCAGTTGTTACTATTAAATTTTTGTAACTGATATTAGACAGGGAAGGATTATTATAGATGAGTATCATGAAGTATTAGAACTGAATGAAACTTTAGTGATTACCTAGTCTGATTTCCTTTCTTTACAGATGAGATTGGAGAAGTTCAGTATTGCCCACATTCATTCAGATAGCTAATAAAGGCATTGATAGAGCTAGGCTCACTGTGAAGACTTTAGAGATGCTTCTATCTGTCAGCACTATTTGGGTATCCATGCTGAAACTATAATGTTCTTACTTGAACAGACACCGAAACCATCCAAGACAGGGAGCAAAAACAGAAAGTACCATTCCAAAAAGTAAAATTTTTAGGTTTCTCTGGAACACTGGAGCTCCCACAAGAGATGTGTAATGTGCATGAAGAAGTATTTTTTACAGAAAGAAAATATAAACATACTATGCATCACTGCTTCCTTTAATCCTCTCGACAGTGGCGATCAATGCCTTTAACAGAGATTTGTGGAAACCACAAAGAGTCAAACGTTGCTCCTATGGAGATAAATGCCCCTGCAGCTCTTCAGCCCTAGCTCACCACTAAATGCCTCCTTGCAGGATGTTTTATTTTATCCCCATGGTATTTCCAGAATGGGGCAGTGGTTCAGTCCTAACTCAAGGAAGAGTCCAAGTACTATGTTAAGACCTTGGTTTTATGACCCGTATGACAGATGTTTTCCTCTTGAAGCTTTCCTCCTTATTCTTTTCTATTATAGCCCTGGTGGTTATGAGCCCAATTAGTTTGTGATATCTCCTAAGGATCCAGTCCACTGTGACAAAATGGGAAATTCTTTAATTAAAAAAAAATTAAAATTTGATAATTTGATTTCAGTTGTACTGTCTGTACAAATTAATGATAGAGCCTTCTTTGATTGACCCAATTCATCTAGCTTTCTTATAACGATCAACAAGGTTGTTTCTAGTGGTATTGTGTTCCTATTGAAACATGTGATTAATCTAACTAGCAAAAGAATCAAAAAGAGTAGAAATTTCTCATTTTAAAGGTCATACTGTCTAGTAAATATTCTATTCAATAGCTTATGGTCAGGTAAGAGCATTTGGGTAGAAGTTGAATCTACTCAAGGCCAAGATAAAGACCAGGCTAAAACTGGGTCAATTGAAAAATAAGGGAGCCAAAATAAGACTTCTTTTGACACAGTACTAATGATTCTTTAGTTACTATTTTGATTAAAACAATCATGAGCCTTTTGGGTTGCAAAGAAGAAATGTTAATCCTCTGTTGTTTTATTCTATGATTTCAGTTTGGTATAATAGAAAAAAAATGAATCAGGGTACCTGTGATTTAATCCTGCCTCTGCCACAATTATCTCTAGCAGAACTCTTCCACAACTAACTCTTCCACAGCTAACCTTAGACCATTACAACCTCAGTTACCATATTTCAGAAATTAGAATGTCTAGTTTAATTCAAAGTTCACCTTAAGTACATCACATTCAAAATGAGACCTTATGTGATCTTCTCAGTTGCTGGTAATTTCTCTCAAAACAGTGTCTTATATTTATTTTGTAATTTATTCATTGATGACCACATGGTCTTACTCAAAAGAAAATTAAGCTCCTTGAAGGAGGGAACTATATTATTTTTGTCTTGGTATCCCAAACAACTAGCTTTCAGGCAAAAGTTAGATATTTAATAAATACTTGATGACAGGGGTGCCTAAGGTGGCATAGTGGACAAAGCACCGGCCCTGGAGTCAGGAGTACCTGGGTTCAAATCTGGTCTCAGACACTTAATAATTACCTAGCTGTGTGGCCTTGGGCAAGCCATTTAACCCCGTTTGCCTTACAAAATAAATAAATGAATGAATGAATAAATAAATACTTGATGATTTATTAAATTGGATTAGATAATTTCTAATAGCCTGTAACTCTTTTTTTTTTTTTAAATGTGTCTCTCAATGATTAGTCATGCTTGCCCAAGAAAGGGAAAAGTTATATTCCACTAATCTTTAAGGGGAATTCTTTTGACCTGTTTCCCTTAATCCAGTCGTTGATTAAGTAGTGGGTCAGCATTATATCTTTAAACTTACTTTCATCAGTTTTGTTACTTCTCTGTTTTTAAGTCACTTTTCACAAAACATTTCACATCTCAGTGGAAAGCCTTTAGCAGACAAATAATGTGCACGGATCTAGTTGCATGGCTAGAATGGTGTGAATTTTTCAGTGTTTCAGAATGTTAGCTCTTTACCAAGGAGGACCATATCCTCTGTTTTCATCCATCATTAAGTCCCAAAGGGAAAATGTTTTTTTTGGTAGGTAATACCAAGGGTAGGATTAGGGCAGGGAGGCAGTTACAAAGATTCATAATGATATTATTAATATTAATGGCAACAATAATGAATAAATCCACTACTAGGAAATAAGAAGGTTGTCCAAATTTTACAACCTTAGTAAACATTTCTCTGTTCAGATGCTGCAAATTATTTTTCTTTTCTCCTTATGGGAA